>NC_133758.1:46965303-47268333 GCF_036562045.2 Rhinolophus sinicus
GTACAGGGGCTGGGGTATCTCCAAAAATCCAGGACACCCTGAGGCCTGCTGCCACCTGCCAGCTCCCTTAAGGTTCAGCCACTGATAAAGCCTAGTGCAGTATACAAGTTGGGTGAGGCAGGTCTCAGGGAGTCACTCGAGTGGGAAGAGTTGAGGTAACCAGTTTTACGTAGATACTGGTTTGGTGCCAGTGCAGAGCCTGGAGCTACTCAGCAAAAGTCTCAGAGCACAGGGAAACCAGTCACCACCTACCTGGGGTCCACAGACTCTGACAGTTTTCCAAGAAAGAGTGCAATGTGGGCAGAGCTGGCTACTCACCATGAAAGTGCCTCCAGCGTTGGGGGAGTTAGATGGGGTGGGGTCCTAGTGGAGCTCACCAGACAAGTTCAGATTCAAATTTGGCCATGGGCATAGAGGAGGACTCAACACAGCAGCCCTTGCCTGCTGGCTGCATGGGAAGCAGACCCCATACAGGAAAAATAGCGACTGTCCTCCAGCCCTTGTTCAAAGCCACACTCCTTAGTCTGCCCCCCATATGCCTCTGATACCCCCTGAGTCACAGCCCCTCCACCAAAGCCCAGGGTGAATGCTTGCAACTGAGTGAATCTGTGTGTGGACCCTTTAAGAGGACATCTGGGTTTCCCACTATCTCTGTTCCACCCGGATGGTCAGAATACCCTCTGTTTTTCATAGCCAGATGTTGTGGGGGCTCCTTTTCCCAGCACTGGTACTCCGAGTTGGGAAGCCTAGTGTGGGGCTGGGGTCCCTCTGCAGAGGGGAATTCTACAGCCAAGTTATACCTCCTAATTCTCAAGTGCCACATGGAGGTTTGGGGCCAGTGCATTTCACATCTCTGCCCCTTCTACCAGTTGTGATGTCACTTCTTCTTTATATTCTTAGTTATAAAACTTATGTTCAGCTAGATTTCAGATGGCTCTCCAAGTTGATTTTTCTATAATTTAGTTGTAATTTTAAGGTGTTCATGGAAGGAAGTAGGCATGATGTTTATCTCTAAACATCCTTTTATCTCTAAAAGGATGGAAAGATATATAATGCAAACACTAATTAAAAGGAAGCTGAAGTGGCTGTAATATCATAAGAAGTAGACATCATAAGAATAAATATTTCAAGGAATAAAAAGGGCATTAAAAAAAAGAAAGAAGAAAAAGGCATTACATAATAATAAAGGAGTCAATTCATTAAGAAGAAATAACAATCCTATACCTAAATTTGTATGCACTCAACAACAGAACTTCAAAAAATGAAGCAAAATCTGAGAGACCTGAAAATGAAAATAGACAAACCCACAACTAAAGTTGAAGATTCAACAATCCTCTATCAGTAAACAACAGAACAAGTAGACAGAAAATAGGTAAGAATATGAAAGACCTGAATAACATTATTAATCAATTTAACCTAATTGATGTTTCTAGAATGTTCCACACAACAAAAGAATGTAAATTATTTTCAAGTGCACATAGAACATTCACCAAGATAGACCATATCCAAGATCTGGTCTCAAGAAATTTAAAAGAATTGAAATCAAACAATATGTTCTCTGATTATGTAGAATCAAACTAGAAATCAATAACAAGAAAGATATCTGAAAACTTCCCAGATATTTGAAAATCAACCAAAATATTTCCAAATAATTAAGTCAAATCAAAAGTCACAAAAGAAGTTAGAAAATATTTGGAATAGAATGAAAATGAAAACACAATATATCAAAATTTGTGAAATGCAGCTAAAGTCGTGCTTAGAAGGAAATTTATAACAATAAGTGTTTAGATTACAGAAGAAATTCTTTTTTTTTTCATATGAACATGGGCATTTATTTATAATAAGAAAAGAAATTGCAACAAAATACAAAAATTTTTAAAGCCGATAAGTACCACAAACTAATACATATCACAAACACCTAGTACTTTTTTTTTTTCATATATCTTTTTTTTTTAAATTAAATTTATTGGGGTGACAATTGTTAGTAAAATTACATAGATTTCAGGTGTACAATTCTGTATTACATCATCTATAAATCCCATTGTGTGTTCATCACCCAGAGTCAGTTCTTCCATCACCATATATTCGATCCCCCTTACCCTCATCTCCCACCCCCCACCCCCCGCCCCCCTTAAATAAATTATCTAACCTTATGTCTTAAAAAGATGGGGGGCAGGAACAGAAGAGTAAATCAAACCCAAAGCAATCAGAAGGAAAGGAATAAAAAATATCAGAGCAAAAATTGAATTTTAAGTCAACAACAGAGAGAGAGAGAGAATTGAATAATCTAAAATCTGGATCTTTTTAAGATCAATAAAATTGAAAATTTTAAAGCAGACTGACCACAAAAAGAGAAAGATCCACATTACTCATACCAAGAATAAAAGAAAGGACAAGGCTATTGTTCCTACAGACATTAAAAGAATAAGAAAATATTTAATGAATTCTTACAGTAAATACTCCTTTATATCTTTCTCTTTTTGTTCAATATTCTTTTTGGGAGGAATTAATACATGGTGCTGTGTATGGCATAGTGAATTAATCTCATTGAGGTATGTCACTGTCTAGAAATACCACAATTTACTTTTTATGCTAGTTTGCCATTTTTTTTGTCTCCGTTTCAGGACCATTGAGCTTCTATGAACATTGTTGTATATGTCTTCAGGTGCACTTACAAACTCAGTGTTGTTAGCTATGCACCTAAGAGTAGGATTTCTGAATTACTGGTTATGCATATGTTCAGCTGTAGTACGTACTGCCAAAGTATTTTTCACTGTGACTGTGAATTTATACTTCAACAATTAGTATACGAGAGTTGCATTTGCTCTGCATTACATGCAGGATGCATGAATGCTTACCTTCATTGTAGTTCACAGTATTTACTCTACTACAAAGCCCTTTCTTATTTCCAAACACTGTTTATCTTTCTGAGGTATAAATCAGGCACCATATCCGAGTGGGGGGATAAACATCAAGCTCAAATGGTTCTTTTGAATATCCTCTCACTGTGCTTGAGATGAGGGAAACACACCCTGAGTTCTTTCTTTTAGAGGGGTGGTACTCACAGAATAAGAATAGCTTTTACGTTTGAAACTTGTGGTAAATATATATGTAACAAAGCCATTTTAACCATTTTTAAGTGTATAGCTCAGTGATGTTTATTACATTCAGTGTTGTGCAACCATCACCAAGATCCATTTCCAGAACTTTTACATCCTCCCAAACTGAAACTCTGTACTCATTAAACAATAACTCTCATAACCCTCTCCCCCCAGGCCCTGACAATCACCATTCTACTTCCTGTCTCTATTAATCAACAGCTTTCTCTTAAATCTTCATCACTAAATCTTCTGCCAGTATTAAATTAGCCTACCTTTTCACGCATTTACTATCAGTATAATGTCAAAAGTCATGAAGCACATTCCTGAACAGGTCCTCTGAGAAACTGTATATTGGTGTGAACTTTCACTTTGAAATTTCATTCTGTGTATATGTTGATGGCTCAGTCATAATTTCTAAACTATTGCATGAGCCTGAAACCTTAGCGAATTACTTTTTTCCCTTTAGTCTTCCTGTATCTCTGACTGTATATTTGTACTGTACTTCTAAAGAGTCAGACTTTTTTTTACAGAAGAGTCTCCATTAGTTCTGCTTGCCATAATGTGGCTGCTGTTTGAACTTTCTGTTTTGCTTTGACAATTTAGGAAGCAGAATGTTTCCTAATTTGGAAAATGTGGATTTAATATCTCTGCTTTGCATCAATTGAACTGGGCTGAATTTAGCTGATATCGTGGGAGTTCCTCAATAACTTAGCATTTCTATAAATATATCATCCTGTTAAATGATGTTCTGACATATTTGCACAGCACTTCCGGCCTCTCCAGTAAATTGAAGATAACAAGAACTGGTAGTGTTAGAAATTGTCCCTTTGTGGTGATATATGGAAGAAATGCCCACAAATTGTGGTCTATTATCTATAACAAGTTCTTTTGAAATCTCCATATGAGCAAAACAGATTCTTCAACTCTCAAATGACACTCCAACCTGGATAAAGTGGGATTTTTTTTCTCCCTATAGATTGGAGTATCTAATATAAAGAAGTATATAGATCAGTAGCTAATATTTTTAAAATGTGCTTTCATTTCACTTTGCCAGCACTGTGATTTTCCCAAAACCAGAGCATAAACTGGAAAGGACCTCAAGAGATCTTTACCCTATTATCATTTCAGGGGAAACTGCCTGAACTCCAGTAGGGAATTTTCTACCAACAATATAATAGATGACACCAGTTTTCAAAGAGTTCAAATGACCTCACAGAATAGTGGGTAACCTGAAAAGGGGGCAAGTCATCATCACCTACAGAAGAAAACTCAGTATAGCAGAAGTCTTCCTATGTAAAGTCAGCAAATTTGTTGCATTAAGGGCCAGATAGTAAATAGTTTAGATTTTGTGGGTCATATAGTCTCTATCACAACTACTTAACTTGCCATTGTAGTGCAAGAGCAGTCAGAGACAATATGGAAACAAATGAGCATGGCTGTGTTACAATAAACTATATTTACAAAGCCTGACAGTGAGCAAGATTCGGCCCACCATCCATAGTTTGCTAACACCTGCCCTACATTGTCTTGAATTCTAAATTAGTTATCTACACCTTTGCGTTTAAAAGTGTCTTTTTCATTAGAAGGTAACTATGTCTGTAAGGAATTACACACTCTCAAAAATTCCTTAATGTGTATAGCAGACTCTGCCCCCTATCCCTTCAGCCTGAGTTTTCTTATATCTACTTCAGTTGTTGGCCTGGTGATAGCATTTTACTTTAAGAGCATGAATCTCTCTTCTTCCCTGAATGAAGGTTTTCTCCAGAACTGTAAAACCCATGTATGGGGTTTTTAACCCCTTCAGAGCAACCTTCAACCATGGCAAGATGAGAGTCAGTGGATAAATGACAGCCTCCCTGTCTCCAGAGAGATGATTCTGAGATATGCTCCACATGGTTTTTCAAAGGATCCCAGTGGAATTGAGTCCCAGCTGGCTAACGCATAATCTGTTGATTACAAATAACATATTGGCATTTTTCCTATCCCTATCTCACTCTTCCCTTGTGCTTCCTGAAATTACTTCCCAAATCAACTGCTTGCACTTAATGCTCTTGTTTTGAAGACTACTTTGAGGCAATCCAAATTAAGACAAATGGATCCATATATTTTCTTGTGTTCCTACTGAGGTACATGAAAACATTGGAAGCCCTGGATGTGAGAAGGAATGGAAATTTTGATAGTGGGGTAGAAGACACTGAAATGGATTGTTGGCCGTCCATAAGAGGTGATGTGAGGTGATGAGACAAGCCATTCAGTCCAAAGATGTAGGTCAAATGCTATAATTCACCACTTACTTTGATAACCTGACTTTGAGCAAGTTAGTTAAACTCCATGAAACTGTTTTCTCAACTGAAATATGGGGGAATTCACCTCCTTAACTATGCTTTTTAAGCAAACTTTTTTAAACACTTTTAAATTCACAGAAAAATTGTGTAGTGCAGTTTCCATAAACTCCTTATCCAGTTTCCTGTTATTAGCACTTCCTTACTTTCTGGTGCCACAAGATGTTCTCGGTTCACGTTGTACTTTTCCTGTCCCAGTCCTATCAGCCATTTTCCAAGGATCCCAGGCTCCCTTAATTGGGGTATTATTAGAAAGCAAGATCTAGGCACTAGGTGTTCTCACTATGTTCTTTTAAGACTTGAGTGAGATAAAACAAATAAGCCCCTCAACGTGATAGGCAACTTGGAAGACTGCTCTTGTGGAGACTTGGCTTCTTTCTAAGGGGGTATGTGGTCCTTTGATCCTCCACACCATTCTTGCTTATTAGAGTTTCATAAAATCCTTCTTTCCCCCAATTATAATTACATCCACTCTATATAAACTCTGAATTATCTGTCATTTTATCATGAGTTATAGCCACATGCTCTTGGAAGAAAAGAAGTTTTAAAGTCAGATGACCTAATTTCCCACCTTCAGAAATTAGAAAAGGAAAGAATATTAAACTTAAAGTAACAGAGACAAGAGCAGAAATAATGAAACAAAAAGAAATGGACAAATAAGAGAGAAAATTAACATATTTAAAGGTTGGGGTCTTCGAAAAGATTGATAAAATGATAATATGCTAATATGACTAACCAAGAAAAAGGGTAAAATCAAGAATTACAGTGTCAAGGGTGAAAGAGGAAATATCACCACTGATAACACAAACAAAAATTATAATAAAGAAAATTTTTAAACATCATGCCAATAAATTCAACAACTTAGATGAAATGGACAAACTTCTTGCCAATTGCAACTTATCAAAATTGGCATGAGGAGCGATAGACAATATGATTAACCCTATGTGTGGTAAATAATTGAATTCATAATTAAAACCTTCTCACAAAGAAAATTCCACCCCTAGATGGCATCACTAATGGATTCTATCAAATGTTTGAGGAAGCAAAAAGACAAATTTACACAAACTTATACAATCGCTTAGAATACACAAACTCTTTATCTTACACGAACTCTTTTTTAAAGATTTTGTATTAAAATGTAGTTAACATACAATATTATATTAGTTTCAGGTATACACCATAGTCATTCAACATTTATATACCTAAAGAAGTGATCACCATGTTAAGTCCAGCAACCATCTGACACCATACCTCACTATCACCATACTGTTGACAATATTACCTATGCTGTATTTTACATCCCCATGAGTTATTTATTTTATACCTGGAAATTGGAACCTCTTATTCCCTTTCACCTTTTCCACCCTTTTAAAATTTTTCAGTTGCAGATGACATGGTTAGGCATTTATGTAATTTAAGAAGTGATCCCCTTAACTACCCACCTGGCACTATACATAGTAATTACCATATTATTGACTATATTCCCTATGCTTTACTTTACATCCCCATGACTATTACGTAACTACCAATTTGTACTTCTTAATCCCTTCACCTTTTTCATACAAGCACCCCAACCATCCTCCTATATATCACCTCAATAAACCAAGTACCCATCTGATGCCACTCATGGTTATTACAATATTATTGACTATATTCCTTACGCTATATCCTACATCCCTATGAATACTGTGCAACTTCTATTTGCACTTCTATTTGCACTTCTTAATCCTTTTCCCTTTTTTGCTCACCCTCCCAACACCCATCCATCTGGCAACCATCAAAATGTTCTCTGTATCGATGAGTTTGTTCCTGTTTTGTTTGTTTGTTTTGTTCTTTAGATTCCCCATATAAATGAAATCATATTTCACTTGTCTTTTTCTGTCTGACATACTCCACTCAGCACAATACCCTCCAGGTCCATCCACGCCACCACAAATGGCAAGAACCCATTCCCTTCCATGGTCGAGTAATATTCCATTGTATATATGTACCACCTCCTCTTTATCCACTCATGCATCCATGAACACCGACGCTGCTTCCACACCTTGGCCATTGTGAACAATGCTGTAATGAACATATGGATGCACACATCCCCTCGAAGTAACATTTTGGGTTTCTTTGGATAAATACCCAGACGTGGGATTACTGGGTCCTTTGTGTCTCATTATAGCCTTTGTTTTAAAGTCTATTTTTCTAGAATATGTATTGCCATACCATCTGTTTCTTTTTAAATTTCCATTTTAATAAAATATATTTTGCCATCCCTTTACTTTCAGTCTTTGTGTGTCTTTTGATCTGAAGTGAATCTCTTGTAGGCAGCATGTGTAAGGGCCTTGTTTTCTTATGCATTCAGCCACCCTATGTTTTTTATTGGAGCCTTGAATCTATTTACATTTAAAATTGATAGAAAGATATAAAGTTGATAGATAATTGTTGATAGATATGTGGTTATTGCCATTTTATAATTAATATTTTTGATTTTTTTAATCATCTTAAAGACGTCCCACTTATATTTCTTGTAATACTAGTTTGGTGGTGATAAACTCCTTTTTCTTGTCTGGGAAGCTCTTTATCTGTCCTTCAATTCTAAATTATAGCTTTGCTGGGTAATCTTGGTTGTAGTTCCTTTCAAAAAATATTTTCTAGTTTCCCTGCCCACATTCATGGAGTGTTTCATTCCGTTTTTGTTATGAAATTGGATAAGAAATTGGTTGGGATAGTGAGTGTTTGCTATTCTGTCCATTCTCCAAGGCAGATTTCATCATGAATACCTGGGAGACTCAGGAGACTCAGACTGAAGCAAGCACCTATTTATTTTCATACCCTCTGCATCTAATGTATATATACACAGACCTTCCTTAATCCACAAGCCAAGGGATAGACCATGTGCTGAATTATAATAATGTACAACACAAATATGACAATCAACAGAGTGGTGCCTACCCCAAAGAACCCTTTGTTGTTGCTCAAATGTCCACAATAATTGTTTCTTCCTCCTTCCAGCCAGATTATGGTTACAATTTCCTCCCTTTAGAAAATTATATTTGTCTTATCTCCTACCGGGGCAAGATAGCATCTTTGTTTCTTCCCTTCCAAGCATTGACTTTATCTCTCAAGACTCCAGTGTCAATATAAGTATTACAAAGGCAAGTTCATATGCTCTCGTGCTGGCGGATGCACCTCCAGGACCTCTTGCTACTAATCCCATCTGCTAAAAACTCATTCTATCTAATTCACCAGAATCAATCAAAAATATCCTAATGGTTGCATGAAGAATTAGTTCTACTATTCTGTAAAAATGTGTTTTAAATTTTGAGAATAACTAAAGCAAAGTTTTGACAGACGCCAGTTTCCAAAACTAAGAAGTTAGCAGATTGGAGATAAATCCACATAATATGGATTTATTTTAAGCAAATATTCACTTCTAAGGGCTCAGATTTGGAGAGAAAAAAAAATGGGCCAGAGAAAAAAAAATACATATTCTAATTGAGAATAACCATTATTGAGTTTTATGAAACTCTGTACAATAGTACAGCAAATTGCTTATAAGCAGGGACCCTGTTCTGTCTCATGAGCGAGGTGATTGGAAGACATTACTTTATCTCTCTAGTCCTAGTTACCCTGACAAACAAAATAGAAATTGTAATAACATTGTTTACCTCATACAGTTACCATGAGGACTGAATAAGCTAGTGCACATTTCACTACCTAAGTGACAAAGACAAAAGTGTATTCTTGCATGATTTCTCCCAATGCTTCCTTCCACCCAGTCCTTTATAAAAGAAGGGGATTTGTCTTTTTTTTCTTTTCTTTAGGAAAAGTTTAGGAATTTTTTTCTTTTCTTTCTTTCTTTTTTTTTTTATTTTCTTTCCTCACTTGGCCTTGAAAGAATTCTGTTTTTGCAGACCCCATTCTCAGGCTTTTGAGATACAGATTCAGAATAGTGGTGGGGCCAGTGGTAGGAAAGGAGTAATAGAGACAGAGGGAAGTGGTAGAGAAATAAACAGATAAACCCTGCACGGACTTCAGGGAGACTGAGAGGCAATGTGAGAGAGACACCATGCAGGTGTGGTATTGGATATTTTAGGAGAGGAAAGGGGCTTTTGAGATATGTTTAGATTTATGTTGCTGTGGGTTATGGATTGATGCCTTTAATGATATTGATAGTTCCTTTTAATTACTTTGGGTTGCTGTTCAGTGTTTATTGTAATGTGACTCTGTACAGAGACTGGACCACATAGGACTCCAGCTAATATATAAATTACTACCATGGTGGTGATAACAATGACCACTTGATGGTTATTGAATGGCCCTCTTCCTATATGCAAATGCGTGTGGGAGCTGTAGTCACTAATTTTTTGTGGGAACAGGATATTGTTTTGAAGTCAGAGTAGAAAGCATGAAAAAGAATATTCTGGGTTCTAAATGTGAAATTGATGCTATCTCTTTGAGGAATTATAAGCAAAATCTTAAGGAATTTCTAAGAAATATTTGCCATAATAACTTCTCTAACATCCCTAAACCAGACAACAAAAGCTATCTAAAAGCTCCTAAAATATTTTGACAAAAGGATTACATACTGGGAAATAGAGAATATGGAAAGCTGAAATCAGATTAAACAAGGATATGTAGCAATTAACACTTAACAAGAAGAAACCTTTGATTCCCCGTGTCTTTATTACATTTGTACAATAAAAAGGGTAAAAGAACTCATACTATGTCTCAAGAAGCGGTAAGTTCCCATGGAGTTGCCTTTACAATGAAAATGGTAAAATAAAAATCAGAGAACTTTTGCCAGAGCTCTGAATCCTTCACGTTAGCTTTAGTCAAAGAGAAATACTCTCATAACTTTGAGGATAAAATGACATTTGAAATTTTTTTTGAATAAATTTTTAGTTTAAAAAATGCTTTTCAATATTAAATTAGCATTTCCACTCTTGCTAGCTCTAAAGTGCTCCCAGACCCAGATATGTTTTAAATATTGTTCTAAACAATATTTTCCATTTAAAGTCTGTAATCCATGAGTCACTCTTGATGTTTACATAATGTAATTTTATTGAAAAATAACATTTTATGGGAAAGGTCATTTTAAATAAATTAAATATACAACTCTAGATTTCAAAAAAAACAAACAAACAATGAAATCAGTAGATAGAAATGAACTAATGTGCTAAAGTAAAATCTTTTGTACAATGTTTCGCACAGAGTAAGTAATCATTCTGATTACCCAAAGAAAGATAAAATGTTAATTAATAAACTAGAAAGGAGAAAATTATAGTAATTAATAAATCAAGAGCAGGATCACTGGAGTAGGTGTGTGAGGTAGAGGGAAATAGGGTGGGAGATAATAAAGCAGACCAAACATTAGCAAATCTGACCAAGGGAAAACAAAACCACACCCACATAAGTATCATTAGAAATAAGACACAAGTGGTATAAACAATATTTAGAATTAGTATAGAATATATTAATCTCTATTAATTATTAGAACTTCAACAAACAAAAAAATGGAAAATACATTATCAAATTTGACTAAGAAAATATATTACATATAGAGTTTTCAAGTGAGGTTTGATTTTGTTCTAAGTAGCAAATTTTTCCAATTTGTGGAACAAATTTTTTCCTTTCCCACTGGATTTATGGTGGTTTTTTTAATACATAAAATTATTTTATATTGTGGGGTTAGTTTTCAAGTGATTTCTTCTATTTAGTACATATGCCAACTTTTCTCTAATCCCACATTAGTTTACTTGTAAGTTCATCCAAGCTTTCAGGAAAAGATAATTCTTATATTATATAAAACATTCAAAGATAATGTAACGCCAACACAAGCACCAGCAAGAAGTGCCTCAGTCAATAAAAAGGATCTAAACAAATCACTTTAGTATAATCCTTGATCTCCTTGGATTTGCAATTTAAAAAATCTTATGCACCCAACAGCATTTTCTCAGTTCTGCCATTAAGAAAATTATCCACTTCAACCAAATAGAGTTTCATGTTCACTCAGATACTGCTCATGCCAGATCCCAGTGGTACCACTTTCATCCAGTAATGAATTTGCTGTGAAGCATGCCTGGCTTTATGACTTGGTGGGACTGAAAGAACTCAGTTCATGATGGAAAGCTCTGTATCTATGGTCATTTGTCCCAAGGTCAAGCCCTCCATATTCCTCTTTGAGATGGCCAAATAGCACTCTGCAAGCTGTGTACCAACTGCTGTGAAACTCTGATGCAAGTAGCATGGATTGCTCCAGAACTAAAGGGGTATACATCAACATTCTCCTGTTTGGTATTTTCTATGAACTCCATACAATGTCCTTGTTCCACCACAGATACCTCTAATGCCAGATCGTAAGGCGTAAACAGTAGCACTATTGGCATTGCAGCTTGGACCTTGTGCAGACCCCCCCTTTTTTTCACACTACTTAAAGCTGGAAGCCTTCCTTGTGGCTTGGTAAATTAATCAAAGCCATATTTCAAAGTGTGGAATATGCTTCCTCCAGAATGGGGAGAAAAATCCTACTAGTCCTTCTTAGTGGTGGGGGGTGCAAACTGAAACAATTTGTCTTTTAGTCTAGAAGGGGATTTCTTGCTATGCTCCAGACCACTGGATCCCTAAAACTTTCAGTGATGTGTTGAGCCCTAAATCTTTGTTAGGTTTGTCCCTCACTCTATGGAAAACAAACCCTCCAAAGTATTTAACACTTACTGTAAATCTGATATGATTAACATAATGTCATCAATAAGTGCGATATTCTGAAAAATGTCCAGACTCTCTGGTCTAGGTCTTCTGAGACTACACTCTGACAGACAGGAGAATTAGCATAGCCCTGGGACAAGACCAGCAATGTGTACTGTTATCCCTTCCATGTAAATGTGAACTGCTTCTAGTCCCCCATTCTTGACAGAGATGGAAAAGACTGCATTTGCCAGATCAATGTCCACATGGCATATACCCAAGGCTGTGATAATCTGCTCTAGAAAAATAGTACCACTTATGAAACTTATCATCCATTCAAAAATTTTGGTTTTTTTATAAAGAGAAATACTCTTGGTTGTCCATCTATCTTGTCCCTGGGAATATTTAATAGCTCTCTGTAGTTCAAATCCCTAGCTATCACTCCAGATATTTTGGTCATTATAATTGTGCCACCTTGCTTCTCATCTTTAAACACTGACACTTAGCCTCTTTTACTTTGGGATCTATCAAATATGCTCGTACATTTCTATCAGAGATATCAATTCTTTAATATCTCCTATGTCAGCCTTGGTCTAAAAAGCAAAACCAACACGAACTTAGTAATCATGTCAGTATACCTCTTACCAGCACATTTATTATTGCTTTAGCGAATGGAATGTCTTCTGGTTCTTCTCATGAAAAGCAGCTAACTGGTGGATTTTCTGGCATTATGTAGTGTATCCACTCTAGTGTGCCTACTTCTTTGGGACTTTTGATCCCTTCTTCCATATTTACGATAGCATATCTGGTTTTCCCATTTTATGTAGTGTGGGCAATTACCTGTTCCAAGCCTCTAAGATCAACCTAGAAGGTGAAGCACCACATCCAGGAGTCCTTGCCAAGACAGTAAATCCAGTATTACTGGAGCATGTTGATAAAATCTCTCTTACACAATTTATGTTCTGTTCCCCTTGGTTCAAATTCCTAGTGATCCAGTCCCAAATATACTGTTCCAGGTCTTACCAGTATATGTTGATCACTGAAGTTTTTTTGGTCAATAGCCTATTTCTGCTCCTAGCAGGTCCAGCACTTCCCCAGCTGGATTATGCTGTATTTTGACCCCAGCTGTTGGTCTGGTTATTATAAGGGAAAGTTAAGATAGATCTTAAAGGAACATGATTTGTCTTGCAAGTCCAAAGCCTTCGGTAACATTTTTAAACAAAGTGGGAGCATTAACCTTTAATTAGGAGAAGTTCACAGAAACTTGGAAATTCAATGTTTCTGAGTGTTTCTTGTCACTGGTGACTAGCAGGGAAAGTGCAAATAGATTCCGAAGGGATATGGGTAATTGTGCAAGGCAGAAGTTTCTATACTGTCTTCAAGCAAGATGGGAGAAATAGCCTTCAATTGGAAAAAGTAATGGCTCTTACTTCTGTAGGCTCAGAGTGTCCAGGAAAAGATATTTGAGTGCATCAACTCAAATGTGTGGATCCCAAGTGTTAATGTTCTATTTCTGCCAAATCAGGGCCCTAACCTTGGCATAACACTCCTGCTAAGTTTAAAAATGCAAATTTTCCTGGACCTCTACAACTCTTACAGTTAAAACATACACATATGCACATACATATATACACATATATAATTAAGAAATATAATTAACATATAATTAAGAAAAGAAAGAAATAAGAAGCCTGATGGAATTTAATTATGTGGTCACTTTTTTTCTACATATATGGGATATTTCCAGAATACATGAATAAATGAGTGAGTAGTGAATGATTTTTTTAAATATTTATCTGTGCCTGAAAAAAGCTTAGCTGATCATTTATGCTACACTGCTTCAACAAGAGGAATTAAGAGGGAGGAAAAAAAAAGCTTCCAGGGTTAGGGTTACCTTAGCAAATCCAAATGTATAAGGAGCTAGAATTTTTTTTCTTGATTTTTCAATATACTCTATTCTTTTAAACCATAAGTATAAAATTACAAAACCAATTACTAGTTAATTTGGATATTTCAAATCAATATATGGAGAGAAATTGACACACAATTATGCTAAAATATAGGTTAAAATATTTTATACTAATCCATTCTTCAGCTCATGTGTCCTTCTACATTTTTAGAACAATCCCTGCCAATAGTTCTTGCCTTTCACCCTCTTTTCTTTAACCTTCACATTAAAAGTACGTTCTTTTTGTGAGAACAACTTGATGTTTAGAGGACTCAAAAAGCCTTGTGAAGTGACTTTGAAAACTCTTGAGATCTTTAATGCCACTTTAGGTGGTTCTTCCTATCAATAGGAATTTGAAATCTCTCCCTTGCAAATTATCATTTTCCTTAGTTCACAAGTCCAAACTGTAAGTTTAAAATGGGTCAGGGATTTGAAAAATTCAAAGTCAAATTCCCTGAAAGAAAGCAGTATGATCAAGTGGAGACACTCAAGATTCTAATCATTTTGATGCCTAGATGGACCATGGCCTTGAATAACTTAGTTAACTCTTTGACTACTTCATTTTGTGAAGCTGAGACAAACAAATACTTGGACCTGCCAATTTTGCAGGAGAAATGAGATTAGCAGAAGCAATGTTTATCAGAAGTAAATGCATACCTCAAAAGATGACCTAGAAATCCATAATTTCTAGAGTTTACTTTGCCAGTCCAAGCATGATCCTCTGGTCTTACGTGGTCCCAAGGGAATATAGCAGCACTTGTAGAAGTAACTACTAAGACTTGAATGGCATGCAGCTACAAGCTAATTACCAATACTTTTCATGGATTTCTTTTTCCCTCAGAAATCTAGCATGGGCATGATGAAGAAGGAAGAAATATTTAGATTGAGCAATAGTTGGGAGGTTTTATTAAAGTGAAAAGAAAAAGGAAAAGCAATCATGGAAATGAATCACTTCAGAAGGGAGGAGTAGAGAAGACCCTACTGGGGTTGAAAACCTTGCCGCATGTCCCACAAGATGGGCACTGAGTGCCTGGTGATGGGGTAGTATATATATAGAAATAGAAAGAGAAAAGGAGAGAAGTCTTCCTAGGTTCCCAAGTAAGTCGCCAGCATTTATTTGTGGGCAATCTCACTGCAGGTTTCTCTTACTAAATCTTCATTAGAGTACTTTGAAGTTGCTTGAAAAATCACAGTGTGCTGTTTGCCATAATTTATTCCAGCCTCCCTAGTTCTGTATAGTCTAATTCCAATCCTATATTATCATTTCAGTTCCTGCCTACTCAGGGATAAAAGTGAGAAAGGAGAAAATCAATAAAAGAAGCAAATAAGCTATTATGCCATTTGCCTGCTAACAAAGGAAAAGGTAGTCAGATTCCTGCTTTCAGGACCCATACTCTTTCTTTTTCATTAAGATTTCTACTCAAGTAAGCAACTAGAAATTATTCTCCATAAATGAGTTAGATCTCCAAGATGTACATAATTAAGAATAAAGCTGCTTTACCTGGGATCTTTTTCAAGTGGGCAGGACTATTTAGACATAAGAAGGAGGCATTATAGAGTAGAATCAGTTTCATACAGAAAAACAGAATGGCCACTGATGAAAGATGAGATAAGATGACTGAGGTGGCAAGATTAATGTCTTTATCCGTTAGGGTCCAGTCAGGAGACAGAGTAATGTAAGAAAAGTTTAACATAAGGAGTTATTAGCATAAAATTTTTATTAGCATAAAATTTGAATAATAGAGGATTGGCTAATAAGATTTGAAGAGAATTCTTAAGAACACAGGAGTAGCAGATATACGGAGCAACCAGTATTCCTAAGGCTGAAATATGATAAGCCACAGAAGGGCCCTCCTTTCCAATGAGGAAATCCGATCCTTATTGAAAAGGGCTCTGTGGATGATGGGGAAGTTGAAATGGTGCCTCATTAGTGGGACTTGCTGAAAATCTGCTCCCTCGGGCACTAAGGGAATCTGTTGGCCTCTGGACGCTACTGGAATTGGGAGCTGGAGGCAGCCTTCTCTCTGGGAGCCCAGTGCAAGAAAAAGCGATGGCTGCAGGATCTCTGAACTAGAGAAAGCTGTGCCATTCCAATAGTTGAGTACTGAAGAAAGTGCATCCTGAAATAACCCAGGGTAACAGAAAACTAGGCTGCTGCAGGTGAGCCCTGGAGAAAGCACATTCTGCCCGAGTATTGCCCTGGAAAAACTGCACGCTGGAGATACTGGCTAAGGCCGGCAGGTGAGTGTACAAAGCGTGTCATGGTGAAAAGCCCACTCACAGGGCATCAGGAGGTCCCTGTGCATGATGCCCACGATGACACCAGGTCAGAATTAGGGCTGAGACTTTTCAAAATGACTGTGTACTCTGGGCACATAGCGAGGGCAGAGTGCCACTGGATACTGCCCCACTCATCCCTGCCCACACACAAACATACTGCTGCTAAATTCATGAAAAAGAAGCAAGCCGGCGGCTTTAGCAGAACTAGGAAGCCCCTCCAGCTCCCTCCACTGGCAAGGCTTGATATTACACTTGCTGCAAAGCAGAAATGTTTCACTACAGCAGAGAAGGTAATGAAGGGTAAATATGTAGCTGAGAGACAATAAACTGATAATTGGCATAAAGCATAGTAAAGCATTACAAAACTCAATTAAATTTACCTATGAGTAATAACACCAATGTCAATTACAAAGTCCTGAGATAACTTGAAAAGTACCAATTAAGGTATAATCTGGAATAGGTAATAATTAATATTATTTACAATTTTCTTAATTGCAAAATATGCACTACCTACCCAATTCACCAATTGAATTTAGCAAATGAAAATGGGCAAAAAGTAAAACCCACTGTTGGTCACAACCCCAAAAGCTTCCTTCCTCATTTATTCAATCCTCATCCCCCAAAGACCTAAGCTTTAGAGTTTCACATGATTCTTCTCATTCCATAGTCTTTCTGTTCCCAGCATTCAGTGAATCATCATCACAGTTGTTTATCTTAATTCCTACTACCAACAGGTCAGGAAATTATCACCTAACACCATGATTTGTATAATAGCTTTCTGGTTATGTTTCTAGCTTTCCATTTTTACTACTCTAATATATTGCATAATAACCAACACACTTTGTCCAAATACTTTTGGTTATATCATATTTGTTTCAAAAAGTAAATAACCATGTTCTGTTTGATCAAATTAAACTTTCTTAGTGTTAGATAAAATGTTCGACATCCACTGACCCTAAAACAGTTTTCAAGCTATTTTATAAAACAGCCTTTCTGTCTTGTATGAATAAGTTGCATCTATATATAGGGTAGTGCTTTTCTGCTCCTTCCTGCATCTCCATTCTGCTTCATTAAGCAAGAAACCGTTAGTTTACTCCCCTAGAAAGGAATGGTCTCTATGAACTCTTTCATTTACCTTTGCAGTACAATTCAGAAAAGGAACCATGGACACTTGGTTCAATACCTTCTGGATACTCTTTTTGGAAAAGTGTGCCCTCGGGATGCATATATTCTCTGCTTCTCCTGACAGTAACTTTATAGAGGCATAAATTTGCTGTTCTGGTGAATTCATTAATGTACCAAGCAGAAAAGCAGTATAATGAAATGTAAGGAGATACATTTGGCTGCAGATCTAAACCATATTCTCCAACCCAATTTTTTATAAAATTCAAGTTTGGTCTTCATATGTTTTACTCACATGTTTTACTTTCATGTGATTCCAAATTCTGGAAAGGAAGAATAATGTTTCTTTGTTTTCTCCCTAAGCCCCAGCCCTGTGAATGGCATGGGACCACATCAGTTAAAGCTCACACCATGGAATACTGAAAACACTGTTGCCCAAATAGGTTAAGTGACTTGCTCAATTGTGTGCCTGGCTAGTGATAAAATGATTTATGTAGTCCAGATTTCAGAAGTCCAAAATGCAATGCTATTGGTAATAAACTAGGGTTCCTTCCATTTGGGAGTCACTGGGCTCCCTTTGAGAAACTGGTAAAATTCTCTCTGCTGAAAAATCCACATTAGCACATAGACATAAATATTTGCAGCAATTCAGGATGTCCACAGACTCCTTAAGCCTAAAACTGACCCCTCAGGTATTCCATGGAGTCCAGGGTTTGGACTTCAAACTAATTCTTATTATCTTTGTTCCTTTTTTAATTTATACGTACACTTTTTCTCCTATTCTAATTTCATTCTCCTTCCTGAAAATCTCATCCTACAATGTCACTGTTTGTAGTCATCTCATTTAAAATTTTAAATTCTTAGCTAGCATTCTCCCCAGGTCTACGTTTTTAGTTCTAAATAGTATTTATCTGTAGAAACAACTAAAATCCCCCCAAGAGAGCATGGCATTGCTATTATAATATTTACAAAATATTACCTCTAAACAGACTCCTGAAACTAGATTTTGACTTAGTTGAATTGAACTGAAGTTTTAAAGTTAAAGTGATACCTTCAAATAACACAAAAAGAAATGCACTCAAATTTAATAACGGGTAGATTTGAATTCACATATAGAACTGATTAGTAATGAACCATTGATCGTGAACAATCATGCTAATTTTTTGTATAGACTGAAACATGCAAATTAAAATTATTCATATTAAGTAACAAGAACGTAATAGCATCTGTCATCCTCTTCATGTAACAGGATGTTAAGTGCAAGTTTCACCCAAGGACCCAAGGGACAACAGATACTGCCTTCCAAAGAAAGTACTAGACCATATGCAGAATTCATAAAGACGATGTCTGGGAACAGTTTATAAGCCTCATTCCCCCAGTCACATTAATTGCATTAAAAAAATGAATGTTGGATATTGAACAAACATTTTTTTTTATTGGAGAGAGAGGATTTTTGGAGGGAGATCACCCCCAAGAATGAAGAGAATGGATGTATTTCCTTTTCACCTTAAATCATGAGAACAGGGCTTTACGTGGCCCCTAAGTTATAGTATGTACATGGTTAACTGGTGTCTTTTTCCAGCTTGAAAGATTTAAGGTGTAAGAGATAAGTTTTGATGGCAGAGTCAAAGAAAAATTACTGGGTTTTCAGTGCAAAGAATGTGTGAGTGTTTGAGTTTTGGGGTACATCAGATGTGGATGCTCATGGGAGAACCAATGTTGAGTCCAGTCCATGAGGGCTGCTGACTCGGCTTTGAAATTCTGCCAAGGACACAGGGTGCTGATGCCAGGTCATGAGATAACAGTCAAATAAGAACTTCCTTAACTGTCTTTCCTCAACTTTCTCCTTGCATGCAACCTCAATGGAGTAGGAAAAGAAGTGGGAAAAGAGAGAAGATGTCCACCAAGGCTCCCTACCCAACCAGAGACCTTGCACATGCAATAGGTGCAGGCTGGGGGGAGGGAGAAGACTCACCTCGAAATGGAGGGTACAGTTGTCTGTAGTATGTAGAATTGGACATCTTAATCACTGGAATGAAGACATTTACATTTGCTGGGAAAAACCAGAATACTTAGCAAACACGCCTTACATCAATCCTGAACAAAACGGGAACGAAGGACAGTGGAAGCCAAAAATAAAGTTGTCTATGATTAAATTCCTGAGGAAGTGTTTGTTCAACATTTATTAAATATTGCTAAACCAGAGGTAAATAAATTTATTTTTGAAAAGGGATAGAGATTAAATTAAGATATAAAACAGGTTTCACAGTGCTCTAGAAACATACCTATAAACAGAAGTGAAGATAAGCAGGTCTCTGCCAGAGAGAAAAAAATATATGAAAAGTGAAAAACAGACTCGTCCGTCTACACTAACTGACATCAGTGAGATATAATTATCTCATTCTTACATGGCTTCAAACATATAAGCATAGCATGACATGCATACACGTACACTTGGAAGAAAATTAGCATTATGGTTACCACCAGGCAAAGCCTGCCACGGCACCAGACAGAGGAGGCTGAGACACCGAACCAAACCTTGTGTGTAATGACATGATGATAAAAGAAAAAAGCATTATGGACCTTATGTCTATGGGTAGATGTTGCTGCAAGATAACCCTGAGGGAGATTAGGCAGAGTACACAGAAGGAAAACACGAAGAAAACGTGTTTGGGTTTGATTTGGTTTGTGTGTAACAACGTCAGACCTAGGTTTTCTGCTTTCCTAACCTTCACTCAGTACTTGTACTGTTAAAGTCATATTAAAATTTCAATTTTCAAATGTTTAAATATATGCTGCAAAGTAAGGCACATAAGGAAACCACTGAATGTACTAAATATTAAATTTGAATTGGAAATGTCGATACCATTATAAACTTGTAGCTTTTAAAAACATATATCCTAGCTCAACATAAGAAACTAAGAGTGTAATGCCTCTAAACTGTATACTCAAAAACGGCTAAAATGGTAAGTTTTGTGTTATATAGATTTTATCACAAATTTTTAAAAATATTTGTTTTAAAAAAGAGCAGGAGGGTGTGGAAAAGCAGAATTGATTCTTGTCCAATATGTGGTTGAGATCAGAAGTCTCTCTGCACTCAGCTATCCTGGCCTAAAGGTCATACTGGAACAATGTCTGGATAATTGAACTCTACAACTGGAGGCCATCCAGGGGTAAACCACCTACCTCTGCAGGGCTCTTCCCAGGAAAGCCTTTCCAGATGTGGTCACCAAGCACCACCAGACTTGGCTCCCTCTTGCTGAGTGATAGCTCTTTTTGAGTGAACAATTGTTCATCTGCTAGTTTCTTTCTCCAATGGTGTTTGGAAGGACTGACCTACAGAAACCCTCTGTGTTTTAAACAACCAGCAGGGGTGGAAAGGCAGCTCAAAAAATGCCAGACTTATTCATAATAAAAACGAACGGTACACTTGAAACCTATGTAGTTTTTTAACCATTGTCACCCCAATAGATTTTAATTTAAAAAAAAAAGAACAAATGAGGCTTGGGTAATTTATCTAACAATAAGAAAGAAGTGTATGCTTTGCCTGCATGACCTCTCATCACTTCTCATGTTTGATGATATTTGATTTGATTTGATTTGATTTGATTTGATTTGATTTGATGACTATGGCATATATGGTGTATCACCTCTGAATGTTTACTTTAGCATCCATGAACAACAAAGTCACTCAGCTTAATTTTTCCATTTGTAAGTTGAACATGTGTGTGTGTGTGTGTGTGTGTGCATGTGCGTGCGCCTGTATGTCATCCTGCTACCAAACACACACTACCACATGCTTGCTGTAAACTCAGATTAAGCAGAAAACAATAAAGAGTCATTTCAACCGTGAGCTGGAAAAAAACAGCAGAGTCCAAGGAGCAAATCAATACTTCCATAACAATTATAATTATTATTTAAAGTTACTCATATACTTTGAATCCACATTACACTGAAAGAAAAAGGGAACGTCAATGTCTACTGAAGTAGAATTTGGGAAGCTGGGTGGTTTGGTCTAATTATTTAATTTCCCACTCTCAGCATAATTCTCTTGTTTTCTACTCTCTTACCTCATGTGTCAAAGAAGAATGAATTCCCCCCAAATAAAGGAAATCACATAAAATATAAATCTCTCGTTTAAAAAACAGTAATCTGTTTTGAGACTTTCATATTTTTTAAGAGCAAATCTATTCTAAATGTTAATTGAATTTGGCTTTCCTTGACATAAATTTGGGCAGCTGAAATAAAACTGACAGTGGATAAAGAATATACACAGCCAGGCAAATTTCATCAATCTCCTGTTTGAATTTGTGTTTTCACAGAAACTCTTGGTAATATATCTTCGGTCTCAGTAATAAGCTGCACCGAGTGGTACCTTCCAACATGTAAGAGGTTGGCTATACCAGGAAATTATTTCCTGCTCATTTGGTTTGCAGCACCTGACAATGCTAGTGACAGATATGTCATGAGATGTCAGCCACAACTGTGAGAACTGCCACCAAGTTGTTTCATCTTTCTAGTTTTTCTGCTCCTTCAGGCTGTGTAGTCACTGTAAGTTTAGCTGAGCAGGCCCCAGACATGCATTCTAGAATGCGACCAACTACCTCGAATTAAAGGTGACAAAATGTCTCCACAAACACCAATCTCCCTCAAAACTGTTTCTTTGATCCAACCTATCAATCTTCTTGAAATGTCTGGCAGGAAGAATCTCCTAATGTGTCTATATATGGTGATTGAAGACTCCCCATTTGAGGGTTTGTTGTTTTCTTTGATCAGGACTGATCTTATCCTTGTGGGGAAATGCAGGCTCATGGAAATCAAAAATCATACAGTTGGAAGATACTTTAGAGATGATCTCGTCATTTATTCACCCTGCTGTGTCTTTGCAGGAATGAATTCTAGATGTGGTACTTTTATGTTGGGTATATTTTTTTTTAACATTATTTGGAAAACCTTCAAACTTCCAGGAAAGTTACAAGTACAGCTAATATATCTCTTATCTAGATTTAGCAACTGCTAACATTTTGCTGTGTTTGCTTTATCATAGATATGTATAAGCAATACGTATGTAATTATTATTATAACACTAATTGAAAGTTGCAAACAACATGACATTTTCCCCCTAATAATTCCTAAATATTTCAGTATGTATCTTCTAAGAACAAGGGCATTATCTTACATAGCTACAATAAAATTAATCAAACTCAAAAACTATAACATTGACATACTACTATTATCACTCACATCCAAGTTTTTTCAGAAACATCCTTTATAGCATTTGTCCTCCATGATTTAATTGAGGATCACATATTGTATGTGGTGGGCATGTCAATTTCTCTACCTTACTTTGTCTTTCACCATATTGACATATTTGAAAAGTATAATGCTCTTCAGTTTGGAACTGTCTCATATTTCCATGTGGGTAGACTTGGGTTATACCTTTCTGATATGCCCTTCTCAATTCATCAATCAGGAGGCAGCACTTAATGTCCGTTTGCCCCATAATTTATTGGGTAAACTTTGTTCATTTGTTAAAGTAGTACCTGCTGGGTTTCTCCAGTGCAAAATTTCCACTTTTCCCCTTGACAATAATAATTAATATGTGGGGTATACTTTGAGACTATAAATATTTCAGTCCCTATGAATCTACCCAAAAGTTTTAGTATCTATTGATGATATTTGCCAGAATCAATTATGTCTGTGCTGGTTGCAAATGGTGGGATTCTTTTGGTTGGTATTCTACTCTAAAAAAGAGTTTCCCTTGATCCATTAGTTATGTGTTGGTCTGTTTGTTTTCAAATTTTGTTTATTTATTCTTAATAAATGTTACATTATTATACATGGACTATGGATTCCTATCATGATTATTTTGGTATTCAAAGTGACCTAGATTTGGCCCGTTGGAGCCTCTTCAAGCTGGTTTTCTGTGTCCTTCTGAAATGTCCCCATACTTTTTTGAGCACTTACTTATTTTCTAACCCAATTAGATAATCCAAGTTCATTCTTGTGCTTTCCCTGCCCTAGCTCTGGAATAAGACATTTCTCCTCAAAGTACCCGTGGTTCCATTTAAGATCGGTATTTGCAATCAAGGTCTTGGTATTTGTCCAAATTTTGATGGTGCAACAGAAAGCCCTTGTTTGGCACTGAAACATGCTACTCACCGGAAAACAGACTCCCCATGGCCCCTCCCTATCTCCCACCCCAGATAACAGGCATGGGTGTCTGTTGAGGTGGCTGGTTTCTTCTCAGGAATTTTGTATACATTTTTTTTTTTTTTTTTTTTTTACCCATACTCTGCTTGCCAATCCCCTGTTTTTAAACTCATAGGAAAGCAGGGCCAGTTGAGAATGCCCAGTGCTTTTACGCAGGGGTGGGGAGTATTATCCTGCTTATCCTAAATCTAGTTCACAGGGAAACACAGGGATCAATCCTGCAGAGGAAGACTTCCCAGACTTTTTTCTTTGATTATGGTAAAATACACATAACATACAATTTACTCTTTTAACCATTTTAAAGTGTATAATTCAGTAGCCTTACGTACATTTATTTACAATGGTGGGCAATCATTGCCACTATCTAGTTCCAGAACATTTTCTTCATTCCAAGCAGAAACCCCATAGGCATTAAGCAGCCTCCCATCAACCCATTTTCTCTCCCCCCAGTCCCAGGCAGTCACTAACCTGCTTCTGGTCTCTATGAAATTGCCTATTCTGAATAGTTTATATAAGTGGAATATTATAAAGTGCTCTTTTGTTTAAATATAAAGTCTTGTATTTAACAATGTTTTCAAAGTTCATCCAGTTGTAACATGTATTGTTGCTTCATTCTTTTTAAGAAGAGTGATAGTCCATTGTATGGATAACACCACAGTTTGTTTATCCACTCATCAGTTGATTGATGTTGGAATTGTTCCCTTTTTTTGGCTATTAAAAAAATAGGGCTGCTTTGAACATTCTTATACAATTTTTGTTTGAACACATACTTTCATCTCTTGGGGTATATGTATACCTAGGTGTGAAATTGCTGGGTCAGGGTCGTATGACAGTTCTGTATGTACCTTTTGAAGAACCATCAAATTGTTTTCTACAGATACTGCACCACCAGCAACATACAATGGTTCCCAATTTGTCCACATCTTCACAAACATTTCTTTTTCTTTTTTTTTGTTTATTATAGCCATCCTAATAGGTATGTGTGGATCTCATTGTAGTTGTGATTCTTATTTCCCAAATTGTTAGTCATCTTTAGCATTGTTTCACATGCTTGTTGTCCAGTAATATATCTTTTTGGAGAAATATCTATTTAAGTCTTTTGCTCATTTTTAATTTGGGTTGGTTGTCTTACTGTTGTTTAGTTGTAGAGTTCTTTATACATTCTGCACATTAAACCCTTATCAGATATGTGATTTGCATTACATGCAAATATATGCATATGCCTTGCAAATATGATTTGTCCCATTCTGTACGTTGTCTTTTCACTCTCTTGGTAGTGTCGTGTGATACAAAATTTTTTAATTTTGATGGACTCCTACATAACTATTTTTTATTTTGTTGCTAGTGCTTTGATGTCCTATCTAAGAAACTATTCCAAGCCAAATCCAAGGTTATAAAAATTCACTTCATTTTCTGCTTTGAGTTTTAAGTTTTAGCTCTTACATTTAGGTCTTGAAACCATTTTCAGTTCATTTTTATAAATGGTGTAAAGTAAGGGTCCAACTTCATTCTTTTATATGTAGATATACACTTGTCCCAGGACCATTTGTTGAAGAAACTATTTTTTTTCCCTATCTGAATGGCACCCTTGTTGAAAATCAACTGTTTATTTCTTAGACTCTAAATTCTACTTTTTTAATCTGTATATCTAACTGTATGCCAGTATCATACTGTTTGGATTACTGTAGCTGCATAGCAACTTTTGAAATCAAGAAGTATAAGTCCTCCAAATTTGTCTTTATTTTTCAAGATTATTTTGGTTATATGGGGCCTTTGCAATTCCTTATGAATTGCAGGATCAGCTTTCCATTCAAAAGAAAAAAAAGCCATTGGGATTTTCATAGTGATTTCATTGAATCTGTAGACCACTTTGGAGAGTATTGTCATCTTAGTTTTCTAACTAGTTTTTCTGCAACACTGCCACCCCTTTCAAGCACTCCTTTGTATATTCAATTTAGAGCTAATTCTATATAAAAATGTAAATTTATATCCTGTTCCTCAGGGTCTTTCTTTTTAAAATATCTATTGATTTTTTGTGACACAATTACAACTCAAAGTAATCACAAATGATTCATGTAAACATCTCCTGTGACAAGGAAATTTATTTTCTGAAAAAGAAAATCATCCTATAGTCCAAAAATGAATGAGTACCTATAAAAACCAGATATAATGAAAACAAGGCATCCAAACTTTGAACCATTTAAGATGAATATATATATATATATTTTTTTTTCTCAACCTAGTAATAATGGTTAACCCTAATTTCTAAGCTGAATTAATTAAATCATAAACCATCCCATGAGAAAGAAAGGTTCGTTTTAGGGTTAATTCAGAAAGGCAAAAGTTCCTTTGATTTTCTAAGTAAACATGATTAATTTGTACTAAATATCAGGAATAAGGGTTTTCTTACATTTTTGAAACTTTGGAGACTGCACTCTAATAACTAAAATAAAGCCTGCCTGTTTAAAAGACTGAATAATCTCTATACAGCACTTTCACCTTTTGTGGGGAGGGGAATTCACAAGTAACAAAGGAAGACAAGCGAGAGGGTTAATTTTCCCTCTCTAGTGTTAATTTAACCTCATCTCTTTAAGTGAGTTCCACTGGGAATGTCAGTGAGTGAGCCACACAGACATGGATTCAAAATGGTAACTTAGTACCCTGTTTCCCCAAAAATAAGACCTAGCTGGACAATCAGCTCTAATGAATCTTTTGGAGCAAAAATTAATATAAGACCCGGTCTTATTTTATTATAAGACCGGATATAATATAATATAATATAATATAATATAATATAATATAATATAATATAATATAATATAATATAATATAATATAATACCAGGTCTTATATTAATTTTTGCTCCAAAAGACACATTAGAGCTGATTATCCAACTAGGTCCTATTTTCAGGGAAACATGGTAGCTCAAGTCCTCTTGGAGGTTATTTAATCTCACTGAGTATCAGTTTACTCATCTGGAAAATTCAAGTTAGGGTGAGCTGGTCTTGACGTTAAAAGATATAGACCCATATATCCTAAGGTCTTGCTACTCAAAGTATATAGTAAGTAATGTGTATACAGCACTGGCAGCAGCTGGAAGCTTCTTAGCAGCTGGGAGCTTCTTAGATATGCAGAATCTCAGGGCCTATCCCAGACATCCTGAATATCAGAATCTTCATATTAATAATACTACTGTCTGGTGATTTGCATGCACATTAAAATGTGAGAAGTACTCTCCTAATGGCTTCCAAGAAGATTCCATCTTAGGTGTTTAATATGTATCCATATGTGGTGTGTGTGTCCTCTTCCTCTCCTTCTCCCTCGTTCACTTAAATTAATATTTTTAAGCTGAAGGTCTTTATCAATAAAGAGAAAGTAGAGGGACAAGGGCAAGGAGAGAGATTTCTGGAAGGAAATTTAATCATTATGCGGGAGGCCGACTGACCACAAGTGTGCCGAGGTAATCTGCAGCTGACATGTAGCTGGCATGCTTCTGACTCATTTATACACAAAGTGGAAGCTGACAAGGGCAAGAACTCTTAGCAGGCTGCTGAGGATCATGCGGTGCTGGGAGACGTGCAGTTAGGACTCCAAGTGCTTTGAAATCACACCTGAAAAATGAAAATCAAGGAAGTGCTTCTGTAATAACTTCAATCAAAATTAGCAGCAGGCACCATCAGTGCCTTCTAGGACAAGCACATTCTCATTGTCTGAAGACATACAGACCCTGGGAAGATCTAAACAGATTCAGGGACCATAGCCTTTGATGAGCATGAATTGAAGGCAATCAACAAAAATCAAACCACCCAAGGTAACAACTCATCTTCATTTTAAGCTCTTCAGTTTGTTTTTAACAATGCAATCAAGAGTTTACATGGTTATGAAAGACAGTACATTGGGCTAAGATTCCATAATCTGTATTTCTGTCACCTCCACCATTCACTATGTAACACTGAGAAAGTCACAATATCCGTGCACTTTGACATAACTAAAGTATCTTAGTATAGAGGTGAAGAGCATCAGCTTTGGAGTTAGAGAGAGCTGGGTTTGAGTCCTGGTTATGCTACATCACAGTGTGAGTGACCTGGAGTAAGTTTCTTCAAAAGACCTGCAAGACATATTTTCCAGCACAGCCATCTCAAATACTTATTGGATTGAGAAGAGTTGAACAAAAGGGACTGTAGAAAGAAAATGCCTCTGCAGCTCATGTAATCTTGCACTGTTATTTATCAAGGATATCTCAGAAGGAAAATGTTCACACAAAGGGGAATTATATCAATCCCATCAAAACCACTTGTGGGGAAGAGGTCACCCCAAGAGGTAATGTTGAAGCAGGGCCTGATTGGGACTCCCATAGTAGAGGCCTCTTCACATCCCCGACCTCACCTTTCCTTGACCTATAGCTTAATAATAGATTATGCCCCTGTGGCTTGAGCTTGAAGTGTCCCCTGTCCCAGTTCCCTGCTTTAGAAAATTACTCTGAAACTTATGATTAATACCCTTATGCTTATTGATCACAATCTCTATGGCCTAGCATTCTTTCCAGGCTATTCCCATCATTGTTCCTCGGTTGTTGATAATGCTGGAGAGCCATGTTGCTAGAGGGAAGGCTCCAGGAAGCAGAACAGACCCCCTGGAACCTTCACGTAGCCTCTGGGGGAATGCCCATATTTTTCCCTTAAGTACACTGAGCCAGGCTGGGAATCTTAAGGGAATTTTTGAAAGTCTTAAACTGCTGCCTTCTCAGATCACCAGTGTTCTGACAGTAAATGCTTATTCTCAATAGCTCAAATCCTATGTCAGTCTATTGGCTGCCTAACGCAGACAGCACAAGCCCCAGATTCAGTTGCCCTCCAGTTTCAATTTAAACTAAAGTGATAAAGTGGCTCTAGCAGAGAACACTGGATGTCTTAATTTAGGCTGCTATAGCAAAAATACCATAGACTGGGAGGTTTAAATAACAGAAATTTGAGTTCTGATTCAAGATGGTGACATAAGAAGATCTTGCTCCTCCTCCCACAGACACACCAAAACTTGTTTGACACACATCTAGGAGCCTACTGAGGTGCTCTCTGGGGATGGAGACTAGTGGACACCAACTCTGTGCTTTCTCTCTCTGCCTCTCTCCAGATCACCAGCATTTCCTGGAAAAGAACTATACACTCATCTGGCACCCTGATTTTTGTGACTGTCACCCAGGGGACACCTCTAGATCACCTGGCTCTGGTGGCCAGTGGGACTTATGTTTACAGTCCTGGGGGACTATATTTGCACACTTTAAAAGCTGCTGCCTGAATGTCTGTCTTCTAATCAGCCTGAATCTAGATGCTGCCTGAAATCCTCTCCTTTGGGCACTGACAGGTCTTGGCACACCCTCAACAACTGGGAACCACTGAAAATAAAAGAGTCTACTTGGATAATCACAAATGTTTGAGAAACAACCAAGTGCTAAGGCACAGTTAAATAATGAGGCCAGTTCTGCAAAACTGGGAGAGATGGCTATTTTATCTAGGGCATAGAAACCAACACAGAGCATTAAGGGAAATAATGAAACAAAGAAAATGTTCCCAAAAAAAGAAAAAGACAAAAACTCAGAAAAAAAGTCCTTAATGAAATGGAGGTAAGTGAGTCACCTAATAAAGAGTTCAAAATAATAGTCATAAACATGCTCACATTAAAATAGTCATCACCATGCTAAAATTGGTTTATTCCAGGAATGCAAGGGTGATTCAACATCCACAAACCAATCAATATGATACAAAACATTAACAAAATGAAGAATAAAAATCACATGATCATATCAATAGATGCAGAAATACAATGTGACAAAATTCAACATCCATTTATGATAAAAACTCTCAACAAAGTGGGTATAGAGGGAACATACCTCTATATAATAAAGGCCATATATGACAAATCCACAGCTAACATCATACTCAATAGTGAACAGCTGAAAGATGTTCCTTTAATCAGGAACAAGAAAAGAATGTCTGCTCTCACCACTTTTATTCAATATGCTATTGGAAGTCTTAGCCAGGGCAATTAGGCAAGAAAAAAAATAAAAGTTACCCAAATTAGAAAGGAAGTCACTATTTGCAGATGACATGACATTATATATAGAAAACCCTAAAGACTCCACCAAAAATACGGTTAGAACTAAATAAATGAATTAGTAAAGTTGAAAGATACAAAATATATATAAAGCCTATTGTGTTTCTATACACTGATAACAAACTATCAGCAAGAGAAATTAAGAAAATAATCCCATTTACAGTTGCACCAAAAAGAGTAAAATACCTAGGAATAAATGTAACCAAGGAGGTAAAGACCTGTATAATGAAAACTATAGGACATTGATGAAATAAATTGAAGATGGCACAAATGAAAAGATATTTTATGCTCATGAATTGGAAGAATTTGTATTGTTATAATGTCTATACTACCTAAAGCAATCTATAGATCCAATGCAATCCCTCTCAAAATTCCAATGGTATTTTTCACAGAAATAAAACAATTTTAAAATTTGTATGGAACCACACAAAAAAACACCCAAATAGTGAAAGCAATCTTGAGAAAGAAGAACAAAGCTGGAGGCATCATGCTCCCTCATTTCAAACTATATTACAAGGTCTATAATAATCAAAACAGCATGATATTGGTATAAAAACAGACACATAGATCAATGAAACAGAATAGAAAGACCAGAAATAAACACACACATAAATGGTCAATTAATTTATGACAAAGGAGACAAGAATATACAACAGAGAAAAAAAACAGTCTCTTCCATAAATGGTGTTGTGAAAACTGGACAGCTACATGCAAAAAAAAAAAAAAAAAAATGGAACACTATCTTATACCATACAAAAAATACTAACACAAAATGGATTACAGACTTGAATGTAAGACCTGATACCATAGGACTCCTAGAAGAAAACACAAGTGGTAAACTCTTTGAAAATGTTCTTGGCAATGATTTTTTGGATCTGACAGCAAAAGTAAAGATGACAAAAGCAAAAATAATACAGTGGGTCTACCTCATAAAAAAGGGCTTCTGCCCATCAAAGGAAACTATCAACAAATGAAAAGGCAACCTACCAAATGGGAGAATGTATTTGCAAATATCCAAAATATATAAAGAATTCATATGACTCAATAGCAAAAAAACCCAAACAATCCAATTAAAAAATGAGCAGAATATCTGAATAAACATTTTCCCAAAGAAGACATACACAAGGCCAACAGGTATAAAAAAGTTCCCAACATTACTATTCAGAAGGAAATGCAAATCAAAACACAGTGATATATCACCTCACACCTGTTAGAATGGCTAATGTCAAAAGGGCAAGAAATAAATGTTGGCAAGAGTATGGAGAAATGGGAACTCTTATGCACTGTTAGTGGGAATGTAAATTGATACAGCTACTATTGAAAACAGTACAGCTATTCCTCCAAAACATACAAATAGAGCTGTCATATAATACAGGAATTTCACTTCTGGGTATTTATCTGAAGAAAATGGAAACATTAATTTGAAAAGATATATGCACCCTATGTTCATTGGTGCATATTTACAATAGCCAAGATATGGAAACAACTTAAGTGTCCATCCATAGATGAGTGGATAAAGATGTGAGATATATATCTATATCTATATCTATATCTATGTATATATAGATATACATATACATATACATAAACATGTATAAACAATGGAATATTATTCACAAAAAAGGATACAATCTTGCCATTTGAGACAACATGGATAAACCTTGAGGGCATTATGCTAAGTAAAATAATTCAGACAGAGAAAGATAAATACTATGTGATCTTATATGTAGATTCTTAAAACAAAAACAAAATAAAAAAAAAAGCCATAGACAGAGAACAGATTGGTAGTTGCCGAAGGTGGGGGATGGAAAATGGGCAAAATGAAGAGAATCAAAATGTACAAATTTCCAGTTTTAAAATAAATCAGTCTTGAGGATATAATGTACAGAATGGTGAACATAATTAATAAGATTGTATGACCTATTTGAAATTTGCTAAGAGATTAAATCTTAGAAGTTCTAATCACAAAAAAGTTGTAACGTATGGTAATGGATGTTAACTAGGCTTATTGTCGTGATCATTTTACAATATATATATACATATTGAATCATTGTATTGTACACCTGAAACTAATATAATGGTATATGTCAATTATACCTCAAAAACAAATTAATTAATTAATCAATCAATTAATTAAATCTTTAAAAAAAACAAAAATGTATTATCTATTCCCACTATGAGCATTTCATCCTCACGACTTAATCACTTCATAAAAGCCCTACCTCCAAACTATCATACTGGGGATTAAGCTTCAACATCCGAAAGGGAGGCAGGGGACACAAACCTTCAGTCCATAACAATAGATCATCTGCCACAGCAGTGGCAGCCTGTCCTTCCCAAGCAGGTCCAACACAACAGAGGGAGTCTGGCAGGCGACCATGGATAGCCTTTCTTCAATGGAGGACTGAAAAGCTTATAGTATCAGTGAGTCCTGCACCCAGTATCACCAGTCCTCTGTCTCAGCATCTTCTGAATTAACCATTCTATTAGTAAACTTATTGCTTCTACACAACTGTCCCTTTTAGTCCAAACTATAGTTTCACACTTTCCTAACACTTGCATAAAATCTTATGCAGTTTCCATAAATTCTATGGCTGAATAAATTTTTTCTGGTCTTTTTCAGCCACAAGAAGCAATTCACTTCAGTCATCAAAATGTCTAATCTTATGTTAAATAATCTTATATAATTAAAAACACTTCTTTAGATCTGGCATGATTTAGACTTTGAAGCCTATAGTGAGGAAGAAGTCACAAATAGTTTCTTCTTTCTTAGCCTACCTTGGTTTTCTGTTCCTCCTTCCACTCACTAGACTGGCTCTATCTCCTCTAGGGGAATTGGAAAAAGAGGAAAGGAACAGTTGTCAAAGATACAGCTAACTGTTTACTATACTGTTTTCACTTCCTTGGCATAGAGGTAGACTACATTTCCCTGCTTCCTTGGCAGTTAATTTTGAGTCACGTAACTAGCTTTGGTTAATGAAATATCACCTCCAGACCAAGGCAGGTAAGTGCCTCCTCCATCTCTCTCAAGCTCCCTGCTGCAGCAGCCTTGAAGACCACATATTCCAGATGATATAGCAACAAGGTGGAGCAGGGCACACAAACCCTATCTATTTTTATAAGGGCGAGGAAAGAGCTTTCATTATGTTAAGCTGATGTCATTTGCAGTTAATTTATTATGGAAACCTAAACAATTCTACCTTAACTAATACCAAATAGGAAAGTTCATACTTAGCTGCAATTGTTGCAATCATAAATTGTTTGTCCTCTGGATGTGGAAATTTCCAGAAAATGGTTCTTTCTCACACAGGGTACTTTCACAAGATCCTCAGAGATAGCCCTACCTCCCAAGATGCAAGCAACGTCCCTTTTCTAGCTGGTTGCTTTTGATTCCCTAACCCCTGGCTTTTGGCAGTCTGACTTCCTCTTCGACTCTTCACCCCTCCAGGCAGTCCTCTTGGGCAGAGTTCTTTAGGGGACTGGCTGGTCATACCTGGTCCATGGGAGCACATTTGGACCCACATATAAGTTGTTCATAATATATCCCATCTTTCTCTCTTTCTGCTTCTCAGGCCAGTTATCAGAACCACGTGGGTTTGCATATTTTAAGCCATATGTCAAAATTCAGTTCCTCTGTGTCCTCCAAACTACAGGGGACACATATCAAACTTTCTGGGTGATTTCCTTGAAGCCCCTCTCACCTGGCTTGAAATGAGAAAAAACAATTCACTCCCCCATAACAAATAGATAGAGGGAATGCTACTGTTACCCAACATTTCCTCCTAAGAGAGTCCTCTGCCAGTCTCTTCGACTTGTACTGTTTTTACCTAAAAATGAATGATCAACAGTGCTAACTAATATTGGTCTGTCTTCTCAGTCTTGACTTTGGACATATTTTGGGGGGAGCTACTTAACCTGTGGGTACTTAAAAACCACAAAACTGAACCTGATACAGAAAGAGTTTCATATCTGATTACATTAGTAACATAACCACGGAGTATTTTGTCACTCACTCCAATTGTCCAAAACCATTTGAGAGTTACTTAACTTTGCTAAGACTGTTTCCTCAGCTATAAAATTGGAACAATAATAAAGATAAAGTGAGATAATGCATTTAATAAATGTTTTTTTTATTATCACATGGAAATTAAAGAGAGTTTTGTATGTCAAATGAGATAAAGCATGTGGAAGTACTTGATATGAAAGGGCTATTTTGTACATGAAAGTTTGTATAGGAAACATATTATTTACATAGACAACATAAGGAAAAACACAAATATATTAGTACAAGATACGATGTCTAGAAATTGCTATATTATATGGTATTCTTAATAAATTGTCCATGAAACCCTGGAGGTTTCAAAGCAGCCTATGAGAATGTGTCCTAACAAGAGTTTAAGTAGCAAAAACGCCAGGAACATAGAAACCTGCTTTCACCACTGCCTCTTCCCAAACATTCTGTATGTGCCCAATAAGAACCAATAATTATGGAACATTTTCTGCTCACCATTCCATAGGAATTCCCAATTCTCCTTTCTGGAGTGAATATTTCTCATAAATTAACAGGCAAATACCACTCCTAAATTCAGTTTTGAATAAATCAGAGTTGAATATAACAGGATACAATTTACTATTTAGGCTTTTCTTTATTTTGACTTTAAAAAAGAATATTATTTATTTGGTTTATATATTTCAAAGTCCTGTTGTTGTATTCAATAACTTTATGTCAGTTTACATCAATCATTCAAGACGTGAATTCATTTTTTTCTGAATGAAATATATTTTGTTTTCCCAATCTATTTCTCTTCTCAATTTCATTCAGAAACTGGAGGCTGGATGGTTCCCACTCTGATGGTAAACTTCCTAGTTCCATCAGTTTTGGCAGAAAGTAAGAACAAATAATTCTGACCTGGAACTAACGGTTCCAGTCTTTTTAGAATATTTGAAATACAAGACAACTTTGAAATTCTTGCCTAACGAAATGTTTGGAAGTAATGAAATAAATTACTTTGAATTTTTTTCAATTTTTTTTCAGAAACCCACTAATTTGTATTAGAATTTATTATTTTCTTTTTTTTAATAAAAGTTTATTAGGGTGACAACGGTTAGTAAAATTACATAGATTTGAAGTGTAAACTTCTATACCCCTCCCGCTTTACCCTCTGGTAACCACTAAACTATTGTCTGTGTCTGAGTTTTTGTTTCTCTATTTGTTTGTCTTGTTCCTTTGTTGCTTTCAGTTTTATATTCATAAATATAATTCAACTTCTAGATCTATGTTACAGAAATTCTTGCTGAGATATACTGAAATATGTGTGCAAGACACTTGTACACTGGGATACTTATTCTCTTCACTTAGAATGCTCTTGTCAAGTATCAACATGGCTTACTCTCTCACTTTATCTATTTCTCAGTTTAAATGTTACTCTGTCAGAGAAACCCTGTCTAAAATATAACCACTACTCTCTATTCTCTACTACTTTGTTTTCAATCATGGCATTTATCCCTACCTAACATTATATTATATATCGATTGTGTATTTATGTTTGTCTTCTGTACTTAAATGAAATTGCCATGAGATCAGCAATTTTATCAGTTTTGTTCATTCTGTATCTTCAGTTCTCAAAAAAGCATATAACACATATTAAGTGTTGGACGAGTGAATTTTTTCATGCTTAAACTTATTATCCCTCCCAAGACGTGACACTATTCTATATTTTCTTGCAGTGGGAAGGTATCTTAGAGATCATCCAAACAAGAAAACTGAATATCAAAAGGATCACATGACTTCTTCAAGGTCACATGCCTAATTAGTAACAAGGCCAAATCTATGTCTTGATTCCTAGATGCCATTATAGCACACTGACTTTGACTTTATATTCATATGACAATATTTACACTTGAATATAGTAGAGCAGTTAAAAGCACAGGCTCTTATATCAGACTGTCTATTTTCAGATTTCAGGTCTGACACTTATCAGCTATAAGAACTTGAATAACTCAAAATGTCTTTATGGCTGTTTCCACGGCTATACAATGACAGTGATAATATGCACCTCATGTGATTACTGTAAGCGTGTATAGTACCTAGAACAGCACTTGGAACATGGTAATAGCTCAATAAATGTTTCCTCCCATTTTATTTCTAAATATTATTTTCCTGTTGCTTAGCACCAATTTTGTTTCACAATATTCAAAGTTCTAAAATGAGTTTGTACAAAACATTCTTGAAAGCATTTTCTTTCTGCCAAAGTTCTGCAATTCCTTTATTCTCAGAAGAAAATGTTGCCTCTAGCCTTTAACTGCATCACCATGATAGCGACACAGTATCAATGGCATATACTGAAAGAAATGGATTTCAAGATAAAGCATGATAAACAGGAAACTTTTTAAAAAATATTTATCTTTTTTCTTTTTAATTCTATTGGGGAATATTGCAGAACAGTGTGTTTCTCCAGAGCCCATCAGCTCCAAGTCATTGTCCTTCAATCTAGTTGTGGAGGGCACAGCTCACTGGCCCATGTGAGAAGTGAACTGGCAACCCTGTTGTTCAGAGCTCACGCTCTAACCTACTGAGCCCCCTGGCTGCCCCAAATCTATTTTTTATTGACCAATATTTCTGCATTACCCTAGTCTTTGAAATACAAGAGAATTTAGGCTCATTTCCTGCAAGTTTATTACTCCCTAGGGAAAATAAATCTATTGTTGACTTGTACCACAACGAACTATGTTTTTGCAGCAAAGAGAACAATAAGCAGACTCACTGTACCTTTGCAGTTTTGCCTTTGAACCCAGTGTATCCTTTAGGCTGGGAGTCAGTTCAGTAATGAATGGTTTTTGTTGCAAACATGAAAATAAAAATTGAACTCAGTCCTCAAATTTGTATCTGTGTTTTACTAAATAATATATTCATCTAAAAGAACTTCTTGGTCCCAACAATCAAGATATTAATAGGATTCCCCTGATATTCCTAATAGTGACCAACATCAGCATTCTACTGGGGATATTGGATGGCAGCCAAGGCAGAGTAAGCCCACAACACCTATTAATTACAACTTAAACCTCTGGACAAAACAGAAAATTCAACAACATAAGGATTCAGGAAAGTAACTAATAGTAGGCAGATTAAAGGAGGGAGTCAAAATGTGAAAAAGCAATGCATATGTGGACGAGTTTTTTGGTCTCTCCACGGAACTTTGAAGAGAGGGTGGCCCCAGCCATGGGCACAAAGGAGGCATCAGCCAAACTTTCAGTCCATCTTCTGGTCTGGAGAACAAGGAAAAGGAGACCCTATGGCCTAAATAGTGTAAGGAAAATTGATATTCTGTTGCCACTTTGTGTGAAGGGTGACTCCAATTACACTAAACTGCAAAAAGTAGTGTGGGCAGCCTAAACTCAGGGAAACTCTGACTTCCTGGCAAGGGAACTAGGAGAAAGGACCATCTAGAGCCAAAGATTGTGGGAGTAATCCCAGAAAGAACTGGAGAAATACAGCCCTTAATTTCATGCACAAACTGGGACAAGTCCATGACTCACTGCTGAGATACAGATGTATGGGAAAACACAAAAACTAGCACAGCAAAGAGAATATAACCACAATATAAACCACAGCAATTCCACTCTTGGGTATATATCTGAAGGAACTGAAAATCAGTATCTTGAAGAGATACCTGCACACCCCTGTTCATTGCAGTACTATGCACAATATCCAAGACATGGAAACTACCTAAATGCCTTTCAATAGATGAATAGATAAAGAAAATGTGGTGTAGGGCTTCTGGTCAAGATGGCAGAGTAGGTAAACTGCGTGCTCACATCCTCCCACAACCACACTGAAACTGTAACAACAGAAAAATCCTCACAGAGAATCTCCTGAAGTCTAGCTGAACAGAAGTCCTATAACTAAGGATATACAGAAGAAGTCACATTAAGACTGGTAGGAAGGGTGGAACGGTGGAACAGATTGTTCCCAAATCCACGTGTGATGGTTAAAAATCAGGAGAGATATCTCAGGTGTGGAGGTGCCCCCTGAGGAGTGAGGGGTCCCAGCCCCACATTCGGTCCCACAGCCCAAGATTTCATTGCCAGGAAGAGGAGTCCCCATAACTTCTGACTGGGAAAAATATTGAAGATTGTGGCTGAGTAAAACAGAGGGCTGCTGGAGTCCCAGTCACTCCTCTTAAAAGGCCCCCACACAGACTTACTCACTGACAGATTCATTTGTTCTGAGCTCCAGTGCTGGAGCAGCAGCTCAAAAAATGCCAAGGGCACACATTAAGGACCTGAATTACCTGGCTTCAGGGTAATGGCTGGAGTGGCAATGTTATCCCTGACAGAAGTACTGGCTGAAGCCATTGTTCCTTTGTTAAGCCCTCCACACACCCAGGTGGGCACCATATCTCAGTCTCCATTAACCTAGCTAACGTGGATCATTGTGCCCTGGTAATTCTCTGAGACCCTGCCCCACTGAATTAAAGGCACACCCAATCTACTTCCAGTGGCTTTTCCATAAAATGGCCTGTCTTGGCTATAGCTACAGGCTTTCCTAAAATTTATCAATTGTTCACAAATCCCAAACAAGTAGCATCTGGCCTCAGCATGCCCAGTACCACTTGCTAAGCAGACCCAAGCCAGGCATTAGTGGCAGTGGCCTGAGTTCAAAGATTAGCTTCTCCCAGACACAAGTGGGAAAAACATGTTCCAAATCAAAGGACAGGACAAAGCTCCAGAAAAAGAACTAAACAAAATGAACACAAAAATCTTCACCAGATGAAGACTTCAAAACACTGGTTATAAGAAAGCTGAATTATCTCAGTGATAACTTCAACAAAAAAATGGAAAACATAAAAATTGACATAGAAAACATAAGAAAAAAAAGTCAAGAACAAAAATTCCATTAATTAAAATAAAGAATACATTAGAGGCAATCAATAGTAGATTAGAAGAAGCAGAAGATCGAATCAGAGATTTCGAAGATAAGATCACAAAGAACACCTAGTCACAACAGCCAAAAGAAAAAAAGATTTCAAACAATGAAGACAGTTTAAGAGGCCTTTGGGGCTGCATCAAGCATACCAACATTCACATCATAGGCGCACCAGCAGGAGAAGAGAGAGCACAAGGAATTGAAAACCTATTTGAAGAAATAATAATGGATAACTTCCATAACCTGGAAAAGAAAATAGACACACAAGTCCAGGAAGTACAGAGAGTCCCAAACAAAATGACCCCAAAGAGGCCCATGCCAACATATCATAATTAAAATGCCAAAGGTTAAAGACAAAGAAAGAATCTTAAAAGCAGCAAGAAAAAAGCAGTAAGTTACCTATAAGGGACCTCCCACAAGACTGTCAGCTGATTTCTCAACAGAAATTTTGCAGACCAGAAGGAACTGGCACAAAATATTCAAAGTGTTGAAAGCAAGGACCTACAACCAAGATTACTCTACCCAGCAAACCTATCATTTAGAATCGAAGGACAAATAGCTTCCCAGAAAAGAAAAAGCTAAAAAACTTCATCACCACCAAAGCAGTATTACAAGGAATCTTAGAGGGATTTCTTTAAAAGGAAAAAGAAAAAACAAAACAAAACATGAATAATAAATTAGCAATAACTATATATCTATCAACAATTACTTTAAATATAAATGGATTAAATCTTCCAATCAAAAGACATGGTGTGGCAGAATGGATAAAAAAACATTACCCTTACATATGTTGCCTACAAAAGACTCAATTCAGATACAAAGATACACACAGACTGAATGTAAAAGGATGGAAAGAAAGATATTTCATGCAAATGGAAGCAACAAAAAAAGCTGGAGTAGCAATACATACACCAGACAAAATAGACTTTAAAATAAAGGCTATAATAACAAGAAACAAAGAAGGAGCCAGTAATTCCACTTCTGAGTATTTATTCAAAGAAACCCAAAACACTACTTCAAAGAGACATGTGCATCATGTTTATTGCAGCATTATTCACAATCAGCAAAATATGGAAACAACCTAGGTGCCCATCAATAGATAAATAAAATAAAGATGTGGTACATATATACAATGGAATATTACTCAGCCATAAAAAAAGAATGAAATCTTGCATCTGCAACAACATGGATGGACCTTGAGGGTATTATGCAATGTAAAATAAGTCAAGAAAGTCAAATACCATAGGATTTCACTTATATGTGGGATCTGAAAAAAAATAAAATAAACAAACAAAGCAGAAGGAAACTCATAGATACAGAAAACATTTTGATGATTACAAGATGAGAGGGGGGTTGAGGGGAGGGTAAAGGTGGCAAGAGATTAAGAGGTACAAATCGGTAGTTACAAAATAATCATGGGGATGTAAAGTATAACATAAGGTATATAGTCAATAATATTATAATAACTATGTATGGGGTCAGATAGGTACTAGATTTATCAGGTGATCACTTCATAAGTTATATAAATGTCTAATCACTATGTTGCACATTGAAACTAATATAATATTGTATGTCAACTGTAAATGAAAAATCAAACATTATTTTAAAAAAAGAATATAAAAATAGATGTTGTGTATGTATATACACAGAATAATATTTGGCCCTAAAAAAGAAGGAAATTCTGCCATTTGCAGCAACACAGATAAACCTATGCTAAAAGCAATAAGCCAGACAGAGAAAGACAAATATCACATGGTATCAGTCACATGTGGAGTCTAAAAAATTTTCTTAAAAAACCAATTTTATATAAACCAAGTAGAATGGTGATTTCCAGGGGCTGAAGGGGAGAGACAACTGAGGAGTTGGAGATCAAGCGTCACGGATTTTCAGCTATAAGAAGAATAAGTTCTGAAGACCCAATTATAGTATGATGATTATAGTTAATGATGCAGTATTATGTGCTTAAATGTTTCTGAGAGTAGGCATTATCACCACAGACACACAAAAATGGGTTAATTATGTGAAGCAATGTATGTGTTAATCATTTTGATCTTGGTAATCATTTCACAGTGTATATCAACTCAACTCATCACTTTGTACACTTTAAATATACAAAAATTATATATGTTGATTATTCCTCAAAAATGTTCAAAAACTAAATTTAAATGAATAAATAAACAAGCAAACCACTACCCAAGTCAAGGCCACCCCTTTATTGGCCCAAGCATTCATAGCAAAGGCTTAGAAATCTAAACTGACACTGGAACTACCACCCACAGAAGGGTAGATAGAACATGTCGTTTAAACCTAACTGGTTTGATTCCCTGCTAAAACAACAAAATTCAAAATTTTCAGGGGATTTTAACGGGATTCTGAGCTTTGGAACACAATATTAAAAATGTCCAGGATGATCCAAAATCACTCAACATATACAAGGTGTGATCAAAAGATATGGTGAATGTTTAAATTTTAAAAAATTTATTGGAAGTGACGTTATCAAAATGACAGCATGAGGTAAGCCTCTGGAACCCTCCCCTGGAATTTACAACAAACCAAACAACTATAACTCCATAAAGGTCTCCCTGCACAGCAGACAGGCAAGACAGAAGAGTCTCACTACTGAATTCACCTAAAGGTGGGCAAATTGTGTGAAGAGGAGAGGGGGGAAGGGAGACAGAGCCACGCAGCTCCAAGCTCGCTGCATCCCGGAACTACCGCAGCTGCGGGAGAGGAAAGAACTCGAGCTGCTAGGGCTCCACTTATGGCCCGCAGGGCTCAGGGGACAGCATATAACGCGGCTAAACCCAACGCTCATGGCAGAGACCTCTGAGCAAACACTGAGAGAAGAAGGCTGAAAGTGGTGGTTTAAGCCCTCACTGCCGCAGAGAATGGAAGCCTCAGGTACTGAGACTAGCCACCCCATCCGGACCTTCCCAGAAATCGCCCCGCCCCCACCTGCCCAGTGCTAGAAGCGGAACAGTAGCAGTGTCAGATCAAAAGAAAAGAATATTTGCAGTTCTGAGAACTGTGGTCCGCAGACACAGATTCGCAGCCCAACAAATTCCGGCAAAGGGGAGGGAGCTGTGGTAGCAGGACCGGCTATGGTGGTGGTCACCACCATTGCTCTGGGCCACCTCTCACAACCAACCTGCCCCTGGCCCCACCTATCTGGGCAGATCTCTGCAGAAGTACACAGAACTGCTGAAACACACGGGCTCTGAATCTGGTGCAGGAAGAGCTTTGGAACTTCAAAAGCTCTCCTCATGTACACATGGAAGCGGCGCCCTATGACCTAAGAGAACTGTTAACAAAGGAGAAGCCCGCCTTCCAGGGAATCCTCCCACTGTGTGAGAAGCTGGAAACGTACAGAGTAAATATAGCACTACAGTGTGAGAGAGGAAAAAAGGCTGCAGTCGGAGAGAAAATATAACAGTCTACCAACACATATTGGAAAACAAAAGAAAGACCTCTTCCTATCAACCTGTTGCAGAAGCCACTCCTGTAGGTGTCTAGGAAGAGAAATAATAAATCAGTAATTGCCATGAATGACCAAGGCATCAAGACACCTCAGAAAGAAAGTGAAAGGTCTCCAGAAAATGAACATAAAGATATGGAAATATGTGACTTAAATGACAGAGATTCAAGATTGCAGATCTGAAAAAAATCAATGAGATGCAAGAAAACACAGAAAGGCAGTTTAATGAACTCAGGAAAAAAAATCAAGGAACAACATGAACAGTTTACCAAAGAGATTGAAATTTTTAAAAAGAACCAAACGGAATTTCTGGAGATTAAAAACTCAATAGAAGAAATGAAGAATGAAATAGCCAGCTTAGGTAGTAGAGTTGACCAGATGGAGGAAAGAATCAGTGACATAGAAGACAGAAACCTGAAAATGACATGGATGGAAGAAGAAAGAGGCTTGTGACTTAAAAGAAATGAAAGAACTCTACAAGAACTTTCTGGCTCCATCAGAAAGAGCAATATAAGAATAATGGGCATACCAGAAAGAGAAGAAAGGAAGAAGGAAACAGAGAGCGTATTCAAATACATAGTCGAGAACTTCCCAAACTTGTGGAAAGAACTGGATCCTCGAATCCAAGAAGTGAATAGAATAATCCCAACAGGCCTTCTCCAAGACACATTGCATTGAAGCTGTCTAAAATCAACGACAAAGAAAGAATCCTCAAGGCAGCCAGGAAAAAGAAGACGGTAACCTACAAAGGAAAGCCCATTAGATTATGACCAGATTTTTCAGCAGAAACTCTACAAGCCAGGAGGGAGTGGAACAAAATATTCAAACTATTGAAAGAGAGAAATTATAAGCCAAGAATAATATATCCAGCAAAGATATCCTTTAGATATGAAGGAGGAATAAAGACCTTTCCAGACATACAGAAGCTGAGGGAATTTTGTAATACACGACCTGCACTATAAGAAATACTAAAGAAGGCTATTCAACCACCATCAACAGGGACAATTTGTGGAAACCAAAACATAAAAAGGGGGAGAGTAAAGGCTTGAACCGGAATATGGGAATGGAGAAAGTAGGCATGCTGAAGAAAATGGAATACTCTAAATATCAAACTTTCTTTTACATAAACTTAAGGGTAACCACTCAAAAAAAATCCAGAACTGAAATATATACTGTGATAAAAGAAGAAACAAGGGAAACATCATAAAATACAACCACACCGAAATAATAGACAACAACACAAAGGCAAAGAAACAATGGAAACACAGTCTTACCAGAAAACTAAAAATAGAATGATAGTAAATCCTCACATATCAATAATCACCCTAAATGTAAATGTACTGAACTCACCAATAAAAAGGCACAGAGCAGCAGATTGGATCAAAAAACTAAACCTAACCGTATACTGTCTCCAAAAACTAAACGTAACTGTATGCTGTCCTTGACACATCTCAGCTACAAGGACAAGCATAGACTCAAAGTGAAAATTGACACTCCACGCAAATGGTATCCAGAGAAAAACAGGTGTAGCTATACTGATATCAGATGAAACAGACTTCAGGGTGAAAAGGTAACAAGAGACAAAGATGGACATTTAATAATGGTAAAGGAGACTATATAACAGTAAGACATAACAGTCATCAATATTTATGTCCCCAGTCAGGGCGCACCAATATATACCAAGCAACTACTAACAGAACTAAGGGGAGAAATTGACCAAAACACAATAATACTAGGGGATCTAAATACATCATTGACAGCTATGGATAGATCATCCAAACAGAAAATAAATAATGAAATAGCAGCCCTAAATGACACATTAGATGAAATGGACATAACTGACATTCATAGAGCTCTTCATCCTAAAACATCAGACTATACATTTTTTTCTAGTGTACATGGAATATTCTCAAGGATAAACCATATATTGGGACATAAAACTAACCTCAGCAAATTTAAGATTGAAATCATACTAAGCATATTCTCTGATCACAAGGCTTTGAAATTGGATATCAACTGCAAAAAGAAAGCAGAAAAAAACACAAATACATGGAGATTAAACAACATACTTTTAAAGAAGGACTGGGTCAAAGAAGAAATTAGAGGAGAGATCAAAAGATACATAGAAACAAATGACAATGAAAATACATCCTACCAAAATTTTGAAGATGCAGCGAAAGCAGTTTTAAGAGGGAAAATTATATGATTGCAGGCCTATCTCAAGAAACAAGAAAAATCCCAAATAAATAACCTCACGTTACACCTTAAAGAACTAGAAAAGGAAGAACAAATGAAACCCAAGGTCAGCAGAAGAAAGGAAATAATAAAAATCAGAGCTGAACTAAATGAAATAGAGAACAAACAGACAATAGAAAAAATTAATATGACAAAGAGCTGGTTCTTTGAAAAGATTAACAAAATTGACAAACCCTTGGCTAGACTTACTAAGATAAAAAGAGAAAAGACACTAATTAACAAAATCAGAAATGAAAAAGGGGAAGTTAACACGGATGCCACAGAAATACAAAGGATAATCCAAGAATACTATGAAGGACTATATGCCACCAAATTCTATAGACACCAAATGTCCATAGAAGAAATGGACAAGTTCTTAGAAACATATAGCCTTCCTAGGCTGAACCATGAAGAACAGGAAATTCTAAACAGACCGATCACCAGTAACGAAATTGAATCAATCATCCAAAACCTTCCCAAAAGCAAAAATCCAGGACCAGATGGCTTCACTAGTGAATTCTACCAAACCTTCAAAGAGGATATACTACCAATCCTGCTCAAACGTCCAAAAAGTTGAAGAAGAGACAGTAATCCCTAACTCATTTTATGAGGCCACCATTACCCTGATACCAAAACCTGGTAAGGACAACACAAAAAAAGAAAATTACAGACGAATATCTCTGATGAATACAGATGCAAAAATCCTAAACAAAATTCTAGCAAATCGAATGCAACAATGCATTAAAAAGATTATTCATCATGACCAAGTGGAGTTCATCCCCGTGGCACAAGGATGGTTCAACATCCACAAATCAATCAATGTTATACATCACATAAACAAATTAAAGGACAAAAATCATATGATTTTATCAATTGATGCAGAAAAAGCATTTGACAAGATATAACATTCATTTATGATTAAAACACTTAATAAAATAGGTATAGAAAGAAAATAACAACATAATAAAGGCCATATATGACAAACCCTCACCTAATCTTATAATTAACGGTGAAAACCTGAAGCCATTTGCTCTACATTCAGGAACAGAACAGGGCTGTCCCCATCACCTCTGCTTTCCACATAGTGTTGGAAGTCCTCACCAGAGCAATCAGGCAAGAGAAAGAAATAAAAGGCATCCAAATTGGGAATTAAGAAGTTAAATTGTCACTCTTTGCAGATGACATGATGCTATATATAGAAAACCCTAAAGACTCCACCAAAAAACTATTAGAAACAGTCAACGAATACAGTAAAGTTGCTGGCTACAAAATCAACATATGAAAGTCCATTGCATTCCTATATACTGACAATGAAATCTCAGAAAATGAAATTTTAAAAAATTGCTTTTGCAATTGCAGCAAAAAGAATAAAATACCTAGGAAGAACTTAACCAAGGATCTGAGAGACCTATATGCTGAAAACTATAAGACATTTTTAAAAGAAATTGAAGAAGACACAAAGGAATGGAAAGACATTCCGTGCTCATGGATTGGAAGAATCAATGTAGTTAAAATGGCTATATTACCCAAAGCAATATACAGATTTAATGCAATCCCCATCAAAATCCCAATGGCATTTTTTAAAGAAATAGAACAAAAAATCATCAGATTTGTTTGGAACCACAAAAGACCCCAAATAACCAAAGCAATAAGAAAAAAGAACAGTGCTGGAGGTATCACACTCCCTGACTTTAGCTTGTACTACAGGGCAACAATAATTAAAACAGCATGGTATTGGCAGAAAAACAGATACATAGACCAATGGAATAGAATTGAGAACCCAGAAATAAAACCACATAAATATGGACGGATAATTTTTGACAAAGAAGCAGAAAACATACAATGGAGAAAAGACAGCCTCTTCAATAGATGGTGCTGACAGAATTGGAAAGCCACGTGCAAAAGAATGAAACTGGACTGCTATCTATCACCGCGTACCAAAATTAATTCAAAATGGATCAAAGACTTAAGCGTAAGACCTGAAACAATAAACTGCATAGAAGAAAACATAGGTACTAAACTTATGGACCTTGGGTTCAAAGAGCATTTCATGAATTTGACTCCAAAGGCAAGGGAAATAAAAGCTAAAATAAATGAATGGGACTATATCAAACTTAAAAGTTTCTGCACAGCAAAAGAAACCATCGACAAAATAAAGAGGCAATCAACTAAATGGGAGAAAATTTTTGCAAACAGTGCCTCCTATAAGGAGCTAATATCCAAAATATTACAAGGAACTCATACAATTCAACAACAAAAAAACAAACAACCCAATTGGAAAATGGGCAGATGACCTGAAGACACATTTCTCCAAAGAGGACATACAAATGGCAAATAGACATATGAAAAAATGCTCAACATCACTAATCACCGAGAAATGCAAATAAAAACCATAATGAGATATCACCTCACCCCAGGTAGAATGGCTATCATCAACAAGACAAATAGTAACAAGTGTTGGAGAGGCTGTGAAGAAAAAGGAACCCTCATACACTGTTGGTGGGAATGCAGACTGGTGCATCTGCTATGGAAGACAGTGTGGAGGTTCCTCAAAAAATTACAAATAGAATTACCGTATGACCCAGCAATCCCTCTCCTGGGTATCTACTCAAAAAATCTGAAAACATTTATCCATAAAAACATGTGTGCTCCAATGTTCATTGCAGCTTTGTTTACGGTGGCCAAACATGGAAACAACCAAAATGTCCTTCGATAGATGAATGGATAAAGAAGTTGTGGTATATATACACAATGGAATACTATTCGGCGGTAAGAAAAGATGAAATAGGACCATTTGTGACAACATGGATGGATCTTGAGAGTATAATGCTAAGCGAAATAAGTCAGACAGAAAAAGCAGGGAACCATATGATTTCACTGATATGTGGTATGTAAACCAAAAACAACAAAAGAACAAGACAAACAAATGAGAAACAAAAACTCATAGACACAGACAATAGTTTAGTGGTTACCAGAGGGTAAGGGGGGTGGGGGGTGGGAGATGAGGGTAAGGGGGATCAAATATATGGTGATGGAAGGAGAACTGTCTCTGGGTGGTGAACACACAATGGGATTTATAGATGATGTAATACAGAATTGTACACCTGAAATCTATGTAATTTTACTAAAAATTGTCACCCCAATAAATTAGAAAAAAATCAACTATTAAAAATAAATAAATAAATAAAAAACTCATAGACACAGACAATAGTTTAGTGGTTACCAGAGGATAAGCGGGGAGGAAGGATGGTGGATGAGGGTAAAGGGGATCAAATGTATGGTGATGGAAGGAGAACTGAGTCTGGGTGTTGAACACAAAACGTGATTTATAGATGATGTAATACAGAATTGTACACCTGAAATCTATGTAACTTACTAACAATTTTCACTCCGATAAACTTTAATTTAAAAAAATTTTTACAGTAAGTGACAATTTTTTATTAATCCCCCTCAAAGTACTCTCCCTCACTTCGAACACACTTATCCCATCATTCTTGCCACTTTCTGAAGCAGTTGGAAGTCTTTTTTCATAAGTGCTTTACTTCATCCTCTATCATGACAACACTCCATGTCACACATTGCTTCTGGTATGGCAATTCCTGTCAAATAGAAACATTACAGAGTGTATTCATTCACTTTATTCACTGGTTCTGGAACCATGCAACTTCTGCCTCTTCCCCAAAGTCAAAATGACCATGAAAGAAAAATATTTTAAATCAGTTCAGGACATCAAGGCAGCAACAACAGTGCAACTAAAGACATTCGTGAAAGAAGACTTCCAGAACTGCTTCAGAAAGTGGCAAAAAAGATGAGATAAGTATGTTCAAAATGAGGGGTAGTATTTTGAGGGAAATTAATGGCAATGTCTTTTACTGTAATATTTTTTAATTTAAATATTCACCGTAACTTTTTATCATACCTCATAAAGACCCAAAGAAACATAAAAAATTCACAAGTGGAAATACAATTTATGGCAACCTTAAATAGCCCAAATGTTAGAATTATTAGACAAGACACTAAAGAGGATATTATAACTATGCTCCATGAGGTAAACTACCTTAAATGAAAGGTGTCCTCACAGAAAAATGGGAACTATAATAAAGAACCAAATGGAAATTTTTTAAAGAAAAAGAAAGTAATACTTAAAGTGAAAAACTTGGTAAAGTGGGCAGAATGGAGATGGCAGAAGAATCATTGAACTTAAAGATAAATCAGTAGAAATTCTTCAACTAGAAGAATGAAGTGAAAAATGATTGGGATAAAATAAACATAGTTTCATGGATCAATAATACAACGTCAAAATGTGTAACTTTCATGTCATTGAAGTCTCAACCAGAAAAAAAGATTGTTACAGAAAAAAATATTTGAAGAAAAAATATGTGTTATGCCTGTTCAGATTTCCACCTTATCCCAGAAATTATTTATTTGCCTTCATAAATACTTGCAATATACATACAGATGTACACAATAATAATAATTATATATAATCATATGGAGAAATCAGGACAAAGGTAAACAGAAGACTGGATAAATAACATGAAGCTAGGAGAGAAGTTGATAAGCTAAAGATATCTCCTGAGTTTCTATGTACTTTCTAGACATGTTCCACCAATTTGGACTGGGTTTTTCTAGCAGCCAATCAGAAATGGAAAGAGAGTCAGATATGTGAGTCACAGTGGTCGTACAATGCAAATAAGCCAATTGCCTAGGAGCAACTGTTATCTTGAAAATGACACCAAGGAAGAAATTTCTCCCATCAGTTCTCATAAAGAGAGCACTATACAACATCTTCTACATCTTTTCTATAGTGAAACTGAAATATATTTCAAAAGGCTGCTTCTCGTAGCATCCCTCTGATGTGTACAGTATCATCTTTAGACATGAGCAACAGGACCCTGCCCAGAGCCCCCTGCTATGGACTGAATGTTTGTGTCCCTCCCAAATTTATATGTTGAAGCCATATCCCCTAATGTAATGGTATTTGGAGGTGGGGCATTTGGGAGGTAATTATGGATTACATAGGTCATGAGAGTGGGATTCTGCACTGATGGGGTTAGTGCCCTTACAAGAAGAGACACAACTTGAGCTGTCTCTTTCCACAGGCTCTTGCACACAAAGAAGTCATGTGAGCACGCAGCAAGAACACGACCATCTGCAAACCAGGAAGAGAACTCTCACAAGAAACGAGTTGTGCTGGCATTCTAATCTTGGACTTTCAGCCTCTAGAACTATGAGAAAATAGAGTTGTGTTGTTTAAGCCACACAGTCTATGGTATTTTGCTATGGCAGCCTGAGCTGAGCAAAGCAGCCCCACTCTTTAGAAAAACCCTGCTCTGATTTTCTCCATCTGTGCCCCTTCCCTTAGCACAAACAGGCTTCAGGGACAAGAGGTCAATGCCCAACCAGAACCTTTACTACCCCTATGGGCCATACTCCAGGTCCTGAAGGCTCCAAAGATTCTTGCCATGTAGTTGCTATTATTCACCACCCACACCCACTTTGGTCTGAAGACTCATTTCTCCAGCCACTTTGAGTCTTGCCAGCAGACAGACTTCAGCTCTCAACTCCTTTTGGAATCACCTCTACTGAAAAAAAAAATCACCTCACCAAAGGTCATGCCCCTTCCTGGAGCAGCCCACATCCAGTGACTGGTCACCTCAGGAATATGAAGGCTCAGCCTCTTCCACCCAACTTGAGACAACTCTGAAGAGCTATCCCCAGCTCCAGAGCTTCCCTTGGGGTCAGCTGAGACCTGAACTGAGACTTCCCTACAAGCCACCTTCTCCTTGTGCTCAATCTTGCTTAGCCCCCTTCATTTACACAGGTGGTGATCTCCAAAACAGTTCCCAGTAAACCTCATGCATGCTCAGGTCCATCTCAAGGCTCCTGGGGAACCCAAGCTGTAACACTTGCCCAAACAGTCTAGAGGGCTGGGGCCTGCATGCACATTCCCAGGCACAAGGGTGGTCAAGTGGTGCCTGATTGTGACAGGGAGTGGATGGGGCTGCAATGTGTGAGCTGGGTGTCCATTCTCATATAAGACTCTGTGCGGTTGAGGGATGGAGCCAGGGTGGCAGAGAAGGGGCCAGGCAGCAGGACAGCCCTCCCCCAGTACCCCACCTTGGCACAGAGCTCCACGGAGTCCAGAATTCCAAATTAGAACCTGGCTGTCCTGTTGTTTTGAAGGTCAATTGGTCAAGGTAGGAACATATATAAATATTTTATTTAAAACGTTGTTAGCTCAGTTTACAAATTGTAAATATTCAGACACATGGTACACAGGCCCCACAAATGGTTGGGGCAGAAGTACTTGTGTTAAATTTAATGCTATCTCATCATTTTCTGTGTCTGTCTGAGTTCTGACATGTTTAATTAAGCACTTCTAAGGACCCTTCTGGTCTCTGCATTAGGAATGTTCCCCTTGAGGATATGATCCCGTTGGGTTCTCTAAGAACAAAATTCTTAGAGGTTATGCTATCAGCAGGAACAGTAGTGACATGTGACTAACTGGGTCTGAAGTTTACAGTTAATTATCACTTCGGGTGATGACAAGTCAAGCCTACCTTGAACAAATATCTTAGGCAGGTTTTATAGATAACAATTGCCCCCAAGGGTTGGATGTGGGTGAGGGTCAGCTCCTTCCCTACTTGCCAGTAGGTTATTATGCAAACCAGCCTCAGAGCACACATTCCGAAACTTACTAAAACATTTATAACATGTTTTGTAAGCTCAACAAATATTGCTTTAGGTGATCCAGCCATACTGATTGACTCAAGGGAGGTGCCACATGTTCTATAGGAAATGCTCTGCTGGCCTCACATTCAGCATCAGGCCACTTGATTCCTCCCAGCAACTGGAGTCAGGTCCATATAAGGAGAGACACTTGGATGAAGCCTCAACATAGTGTTGAATCCAGCTAACGTGAGGGGTAAGGAGTATCTTCATAATAATTTAACTAAGTCACATAATCTAGAATAGCAAGGGAAGCCTATTTCTATCATCCATTATGCTAATTAACAACACACTTACTGCAATGATGAAAATTTATTTCTAGCATTATTTTACTAAGAAAAACCTCTACTGCTGATGTAGATAAAAGCTCAAACAGTTGCAGTAGTTACCTCTGGAGTGTGGCCTTTCTAACAAAATGCTCAATTACTGGAATGGTCAGTTAAAATTGACTAATGCACTTGTTTAAGTTATACTTTCCCTGCTGAAGCTTTTTAAAATAAATTACAGACATTCTAATGTCATATTTTGTGACATATACTATGGCTTTTTCAATCATCTGCAGTTCAGCATCCATGTTTGAATATGACCCTCATGTTGTCTTGTGGCAAATCTTTATTATTGCTCTATTTGTGATGTTCAGGAAATCAACATGTAAAATATGACTTTGACTATAACGCACATATAACTAGTGCCTATTAATTATAATAATATCAAAAAAATAAGTGTGAAAAGACCTAGGATTATGAACTCTGAGTAAACCACTGTAGATCTGGACTTTAATTTGGAACATGATGTCAGTATTCCATCTGTGTTCTGACAAACTTTTTGCTATGTAAAAGGTGACTTTTATTTAATTATTATGTATCTTCTGTCAAGTCATTAGATTGGGACTGTCCATTAATGTCAACACCATGTAATATGGCAAATGAGCAATATATATATATATATATATATATATATATATATATATATATATATATATATATATTTGTTTTCAACAGAAGACTCAAAGTCAAATCAGAAACATAAATAGCAAAAAGGGAACTGAGATTAATAGGCATTCATGAGACTCAATATGAAAGCAATATGATAAATTGTTCATTTAATAAATCGTTGTGCACATCCCACCCAGTCTTTCCAAATCAAGCTCCCTAAAAGTAGAAAATATGGTGGAGTTTTCATCAGTAGTTTGACAAACTGAAAAGTACTACTGCAAATCACTACTTTGGACAGCAGACACCTAACAGAATCAAGTGCTAGCTTTCAGCTCTTTATGGCTATACTTAGCATTTCTGATTATTAAGCCCATACAACATTTAGCCCAGAGCATCTAAATGTGTTTGAAAGAGGACAGATTGTATGAGGTGTGATCAAACAATACAGTGAGTGTTTAAATAAAAAAAAGTATTATAGTAGAAGACATATTGCCATTAATCTTCCTCAAAATACACCCCCTCGTTTCAAACACACTTATCCCTTTGTACTTGCCACTTTATGAAGCAGTTCAGGAAGTCCTCTTTTGTGAGTGTCTTTAGTTGCGCTATCATGGATTCTTCAATGTCCTGAATCAGTATGACTTTGGGAAAGAGCCAGAAGTCTCTTGGTGCCAGATATGGTAAATAAGGTGGGTGGGGATACACTACAATCTTTTAATTTTACAGACACTACTGTATACCAGAAGCAATATATGACACTGAGCATTGTCATGATGGAGGATGATTTATGACACACTTTAAAACACACCTTCTCTCAACTGTAGCTTACACCCAGCTGACTGCACCAAACAAGTTGAAAGTTGTCATACACTGTTACTAAGGTTTGACGCACCACTTCCAGTATTGAAGATCCTTGCCTTTCTCTTGGATGGCATTCAGCAGCAGCATTCACCATATTTGTTGATCACAACAGAAAGGCTCCGTTTCACACATCGCTTCTGATATGGCAGTTTCTGTCAGATAAAAACATTATGTTGTGTCTTAATGCACCTTATTTATTGGATCTGGCACCATGTGACTTCTGGGTCTTTCCCAAAGTCAAAATGACTGTGAAAGATAAACGTTTTGAATTAATTCAGGACATCAAGGCAGCCATGACAGCACAACTAAAGACACTCACAAAAGAGGACTTCCAGAACTTCTTCAGAAAGTGGCAAGAACAATGGGATAAGTGTGTTTAAAGCAAGGGAGAGTATCTTGAGGGGGGATTAATGGCAAGGTGTCTTTTACTGTAATTTTTTTATTTTATTTTAAACATTCACTGTATTTTTATCACACCTCATATGTACTAATCTTAGTACAACTTCTAAATGAGTGTCTGAATAAGTAGTCTATTAAAGCAGAAGCAGTGCCCTAAAAGCCAAACTAATTAAGCCACAAAAACTATTTATTTCCTTTAGTAAAATATCAGGGAGAAAAGTACCAATGTAAAAATTGGTCCCATTGCTCTATTATTTGAAATTTCACCTCAGCACATTCGAGCAATAATTACTGACCCCAGATCTGTCTCTAGTCATTGGTCTTAGCTCAGTATCAGCCTGGTCAGTCTGTTGTGTCCACATCTCACATGTGTCTCATGCTAGCTTCACAGTCAGAAGAAAATTGGTTGAAGACCCATCCATGTTTACAGACTTTACCATCCTGTTTTTCATCTTGACACCTATCTCAAAGGGGCTGTCAGAGATTATAACCTGCTTCTGATAGAATCAGGTAGATTAAAAGTCACAGCGACAACAACATAAATGTTTCAATATTATTCCTGTGATGATTAATTTTGTGTCAACTTGGTTGAGTCATGTGGCCTAGATATTTGGTCAAACATTTTCTGGATGTTTCTGTGAAAATGCTTTTAGATTAAGGTTAAGATTTATATAAAAAAAAAAAATTAAGATTTATCAGTGGACTTTAAGTGAAGCAGATTGCCTTTCAGAGTGTGGGTGGACTCCATCCAATCAGTTGAAGGCCCGAATAAAACAAAGAATAATCTCCCTCAGTAAAAAGGAATTCTGCTAACAGACATGCTTTGTACTTGAAATGCATCATCAGCTATTCCTATGTCTGCAACTTGCCAACTTCCCTTGCAAATTTTGGACCTATACTTCCACAATTGTGTGATCCAGTTCCTTAAGGTAAATATATATATATATTATTAAATATAAGTATATATAATGTTTTTAAAGATTTATTTTATTAAATTTATTGGGGGGTGACATTGGTTAATAAAGTTATAATTTTCAAGAGTACAATTCTGTAATATACATCATGTGTATATTGTATTGTGTTTACCACCCAAGGTCAAATCTCCTTCCATCACCATATACTTGACACCCTTGATCCTTTTATACCCTCCTCTTCCCTTTCCTTCCAGCAACCACTAAACTTTTGTCTGTGTTTGTGAGTTTTTGTTTGTTTGTCTTGTTCGTTAGCTGCTTTCACCTTTATATCTCACATATGAGTGAAATTACATGGTTCTCGACTTTTATTGTCTGACTTATTTCACTTAGCATGATAATCTCAAGATCCATCCATGTTGTTGCAAATGACAGTATTTCATCATTTTTTATGGCTGAGTAATATTCCATTGTATATATGAGCTATATCTTCCTTATCCAATCATCTATCCAAGGACCGTTGTGAATAATGCTGCAGTGAACATAAGGGTACATATATCTTTACGGATAAAAGTTTTCAATTTGCGGCGGTAGATACCCAGAAGAGGAATTGCTGGGTCACTGTTTTCCATAGTGGCTGTGCCAATTGACATTCCCACCAGCAGTGTATAAGGTTCCTTTGTCCCCAGTTTCTCCAACACTGGTTATTACCTGTCCTCTTGATAATAGCCATTCTAACAGGTATAAGGTGGTATCTCACTGTGGTTTTGATTTGCATTTCCCTAATAGCTAGTGAAGTTGAACATCTTTTCCTATATCTGTTGGCCATTTGTATGCCTTCTTGGGAGAAGTGTCTGTTCAGGTCCTATGCCCATTTGTTAATTGGATTGTTTGCTTTTTTCTTGTTGAGTTGTATGTGTTCTTTACACATTTTAGATAATAGCCCCTTATTGGAGGTGTTGTTTGCAAATATCTTCTCCCATTTCATTGGTTGTATCTTTGTTTTGTCAATGGTTTCTTTTATTATGCAGAATCTTTTTAGTTCGATATAGTTCCATTCACTTACTTTTGCTTTTACTTCCCTTGCCTTTGAAGTCAAATTCATAAATTTCTAAGACCAAGGTCCATAAGTTTAGTACCTATGTTTTCTTCTATGATATTTATTGTTTGAGGTCTTATATTTAGGTCTTTGATCCATGCTGAGTTCATTTTGGTACATGGTGACAGATAGCAGTCTAGTTTCATTCTTTTGCATGTGGCTTTCCAATGCTCCCAGAACCATTTATTGAAGAGGGTTTCTTTTCTCCATTGTATGATTTGGCTCCTTTGTCAAAAATTTTCTCTCTCTCTCTCTCTCTCTCTCTCTCTCTCTCTCTCTCTCTCTGGTATATAAATACCGGGGATCCAAAAAAATGTATACACATGACTTGTATCCATCTTTTGTTATTGGTATATATTGAATATTACAATTTTAATACAGTTTTTTCCTTTCTTAAAATGTGTATACATTTTTTGGTTTTATATATATATATATATGTGTGTGTGTGTGTGTGTGTGTGTGTGTGTGTGTGTGTGTGTGTGTGTGTGTATATGTTTATGGGTTCTCAATTCTGTTCCATTCGTCGGTGTGTCTGTTTTTCTGCCAATACCATCCTGTTTTGATTATGGTCACTTCGTAGTACAATCTGAAGTCAGTGCTACCTCCTGCCTTGTTCTTTTTTCTCAGGATTGCGTTGGCTTTTCAAGGTCTTTCGTGATTCCATACAAATCTGATGATTTTTGTTCTATTTCTTTTAAAAATGCCATTGGAAATTTAATGGGGAAATCATACAAAGCATATTCTCCAACCACAATGCTTTGAAATAAGAGATCAACTTCAAAAAGAAAATGGGAAAAACCATACAAGGTCTGACAATTAGTTTTGCAAACTTGCTACTATGCGCTTACATTGGCAACACTGTACAGTTTCGTAAAGTTTCATAACCTTGGTATACCAGTGTCTCACAGCTGTGTTCGTGTCAACATGTGGCAATGTCTTGCTGAGTGGCATTTATTATTGTGTTTTTGTGTGCCATGGCAAGAATATCTGAGCTTGAATCAAAGCAACAAATAAACATTAAATTTCTTGTTAAACTTGGCAAGAGTGAAAGTGAAATTAGGGACATGTTAGTCCAAGTTTATGGGGATAAAGCCATGAAGAAAGTGACAGTGTACAAATGGATGAAACATTTTTCGGAGGGGAGAGAATGCATCATTGATGAAGAGCGTTCAGAGCAGCCTGTAATGATTAGAACTGATGAATACATTGCAAAAATTTGTCAAATTATGAGTCAAAATTGTCGACTGACTGTGAGAAGCATAGCAGACCAAGTAGATATTGATAGCAAAACAATAAAATCTTAACTGAAAATCTTGGCATGGCAAGGGTGTGTGCAAAAATGGTCCCAAAGGAGCTCACCAACAGATGAACAAAAGCAAAGCAGAGTTGAAGTTTGCCAAGACCTTTTGGAGAGACACGACAATGTTTTGGGCTGTGTTATCACTGGTGATGAAACATGGGTGTACCAATATGACCCTGAAACAAAGCATCAATGTGCACAGTGGAAGTCAGCAAATTCTCCATGACCAAAAATGTTCTGTCAGTCCAAATCAAGAGTCAAAATGATGTTGCTAAACTTTTTTGATATCAGTGGCATTATTTATTATAAATTTGTACCAACTGCACAAATAGCTAATCACGCTTACTATTCAGAAGTGTAGACAAGACTGGGAGAAAAAGATGAAAATGACCTGAACTTTTTGCCTTCCATTCATGGCTCTTGCAGCATGACAATATACAAGCTCACATGACACTGTCTGTGAGGGAGTTTTCAACCAGTAAACAAATAACTATATTGGAACACCCTCCCTACTCACCTGATCTGCCCCCCCAATGAGTTCTTTCTTCACCTGAAGATAAAGGAAATATTGAAAGGAAAAAATTTTGATGACATTCATGACATCGAGGGTAATACAATGACAGCTCTGATGGCTATTCCAGAAAGAGTCCAAAATTGCTTTGAAGGGTGGACTAGGTAGTTTCCAAAGGGGAGTACTTTGAAGGTGACCATAGTGATATTAAGCAATGAGGTATGTGGCACTTTTTCTAGGATTAGTTCCCAAACTTAATTGTCAGACCCCATAGCTCTCTTGGGCCAATTCCAAACTAGGTCTCCAGCTAAGCTTTTCTAGTTACTTTCTTTTTTTTAACTTCAAAACAGATATTACAGTATATCTTTACTCTGACAGTGATTGCAGGGAAAGTGAAGGATCCCTTATGCTAACAGACAAAAAAATCACAAACATAATCCATGGTATTAGATATCAAACAAGAAATGAAAAGCTTTGAGAAGAAAAAGATCAGAATAAATTGCAGCCCTTAGTTCAGCGGACTGGTATAAATACACACATGCTAATGTAATGGCAAGGATGAGGCAGTAATTTTAAAAGCTAACAAAAGAAAACATCAAGCAGTGGTGACACTAAGGATGAAGCAGACTTAGAATCATGAAGGTGGAGCTCAATTTCTGAAAGAAAAAATATTTTCCACTGATACAAAAAAGAATTTCCATCATAATTTAAAAATCTCAGCACATTCAACAATGGGTGTTTCAAACTCTTACTCAAGTATATAGCTTCAAATTGGGGGCTACAATATGAAGTGAACAAGAAAGTACATGAAAAATTTTCCCTCAGCAGCTATAGGGTAGGAATGTATTGTATAATTTCATCTTTGAAGAGTGTCAAGAAACCCAAGTAAAATCATTTCTACTTCCCTCTTTAATTTTTTTTTTCTCGAAGCATATTAAAATATACAACTTTGTATATTTACAAGTATGGTTCAAAAAAATATTTTGGATTTTCAGCACTACATTATGTGCTGAACTGACACTAATGGCCAAGAAAATGCTTCTTAATTGTCAAATTGTAGTCTCCCAGTTGGGGTGCTAATTTAGGACAAGAGACAAGATAATCAATTCTTATAAACACATTGTGAAGAATATTTATTTTTCTTAAGATGTGTTTTAACAACTTCATTGGCTATGTCCAAATGAGTCCTCTTTGAATACAAATTGAACCTGGGAAATAGTAGCCATATTCCATTTTGTTATTTATCAATTGGATTGTGAGTTGTACAAATTGTCTGTAACCTAACAAATGTATGAGAGGTATCACTGTGCTCCTGGGCAATCAAGGACAAACACTGACATCAGGTTACCCCTGCTTCTGTAGGGGCCAGTCTGTGTATACACAATTGAATTGTGGAGGACACCAAACCAAACTACTGAGCATTTGCCAAGACTGAATCAGGAACAGCCCAATGTAGTCTAAAATGTACTTTATTGAAACCAGTTTTACAGACAAAGTAATAAACCATGTTTACTGATTTAAAAAATAAGTAATACATAAATAATAAATTTGATTAATTAACCAACTTTTTTAAATCCCCATGTGGGGACAGAGCCAGGAGTGCAGTTTCCAGGCTCTCATCCTCACATGGAAGGGTGCTAACTCAGGTAGTAAATGGCCATCAACTGTTATTGGACAGCCATCAGTTGTGGCTAGCTGGCTGTCAGCTATAACCAGTGAGCCATTAGCTCCTAATATAACTGCCGTGGCTACGCTAGCAGAAGATGGGGGGCTAGCAAGAAGACGGTGGCTGAGCTAGCAAGCACGAATTGCAGTTAGCACGGCGGATTGTAGCTAACAAGTGGGGTTGGTTGGTTGGCAGAAAAGCAGTCTGCAGGTTGCAGATCATGTGGCTCCTGCTTCCTGTGTCTTCCTATAGTCAGTCATCAATGAAACTATGGTCGTGTGACTCCCCTATCTATGGCTCCGTGGGTGTTCCTCTTTGGCCTCACCATGTCCTGCATTCTTATGAGGGGAGCGGAAGCTGAGACCCTGCATGACACCCCAATATACCTGTGCTCTTATTGTTTATATCCACTGCCAAATAACAGTACTCATTTTGGAACATGTTCATTTATCATGGCAAGATGAATATCAAACCCAGATTGCCATCACATCCAACTCTCCCACCCAATAAATGTGCACCCTTCGGTAAGCCAGAGCATTTGTGAGGAACTGCACTGCACTAGATTATTTCAAAGATGCATTAGAGATTTAACATCAGTGTTGGGATAGACTCTTTTGCATCTATTTGTATCAGGGATAAGTACAGTCACTGGGAAATGCTAATGATACAAACACCTCTAAACTACATTGAAACTCCAAACAAATTCAAAGCTTATGAGAAGATCAATGTTAGATGAGCCTATTGTAGTAATAATTTCACAATATATGTAAATCAAACCATCGTGCTGTACATCTTAAACTTATACAATGATATATGCCAATTATGTATTAATAACACTGGGGGATGACTTGTAATGTCAAAAAATGAGAAAGAAGGAAGGAAGGAAAGAAGGAAGGAAGGAAGGAAGGAAGGAAGGAAGGAAGGAAGGAAGGAAGGAAGGAAGGAAGGAAGGAAGGAAGGGAAAGAGAGAGAGAAAGAAAGAAATCCAAAGCCACGCATACATTCCTAAAGGTTTGGTTATAATGTAAAACATTTGGGACTGTATGGGGACAGAGTCCTGGAAAGCAGTTTCCAGACTCTCAGCCTAGTATGGGTAGCTGCTGGCTGGAGGTGGGGGGTGGGGTGAATGACCATCAGCTGTGATTGGTTAGCCATTAGCTGTAACCTGTTAGCCAATTGGCTACTGATGTAACTGCCGGGACTGAGTTGATTGGTTGGCAGGCAGAGAAAGGTGAATGGCGGACTGTGATTGTGTGGATCTTACTGCGTGTGTCTCCAGCGGCTGCCAGCGAGAATATAGTGGTATGACTCCCCTGACTCTGGCTTCGTGGGTGTTCCTTTTTGGCCTCACCATATCAGGCATTCTGATGTGGGGAAAGGGACCAGAGACCCCCGCATGACACCCTGCATGACAGAATGTATAGTTATGTTCATGCCTCAGAGAAAATAGAAAATGCAGAAAACAGTTAAATAAAAGCAAAATATCCAAATGTGTCTAGGTGTTAATATTTTTAAATTCTCTAAATTTATATAGTCTAGTGAGATATATATATATATATATATATATATATATATATATATATATGACATATATAAAATGTGTATATATAATGTATGGGTATATATACCTACTTTTTCCTTTCAAATATCATTCCCATGTTGAATTCTTTTTTTCCCATTAATTAATTAATTTATTTATTTATTTTAATTTATTGAGGTGACAATTGTTAGTAAAATTACATAGATTTCAGGTGTACAATTCTGTATTGCATCATCTATAAATCCCATTGTGTGTTAACCACCCAGTGTCAGTTCTCCTTCCTTCACCATATATTTGATCCCCCTTACCCTCATCTCCCACCCCCACCCCTCTTACCCTCTGGTAACCACTAAACTATTGTCTGTGTCTATGAGTTTTTGTTTCTCATTTGTTTGTCTTGTTCTTTTGTTGTTTTTGGTTTACATACCACATATCAGTGAAATCATATGGTTCTCTGCTTTTTCTGTCTGACTTATTTCGCTAAGCATTATACTCTCAAGATCCATCCATGTTGTCACAAATGTTCCTATATCATCTTTTCTTACCGCCGAATAGTATTCCATTGTGCATATATACCACAACTTCTTTATCCATTCATCTATCGAAGGACATTTTGGTTGTTTCCATGTCTTGGCCACCGTAAACAAAGCTGCAATGAACATTGGAGCACACGTGTCTTTATAGATAAATGCTTTCAGATTTTTTTGGGTAGATGCCCACGAGAGGGATTGCTGGGTCATATGGTAATTCTATTCGTAAATTTTGAGGAACCTCCACACTGCCTTCCATAATGGCTGCACCAGTCTACATTCCCACCAACAATGTATGAGGTTTCCTTTTTCTCCACAGCCTATCCAACACTTGTTACGATTTGTCTAGTTGATGATAGCCTTTCTGACTGGGGTGAGGTGATATCTCATTGTGGTTTTTATTTGCATTTCTCTGATGATTAGTGATGCTGAGCACTTTTTCATATATGTGTATTTGCCATTTGTATGTCCTCTTTGGAGAAATGTCTCTTCAGGTTGTCTGCCTATTTTTCAATTGGGTTGTTTGTTTTTTTGTTGTTGAGTTTCATGAGTTCCTTTTATATTTTGGATACTAGCCCCTTATCAGAGGCACTGTTTGCAAAAATCTTCTCCCATTCAGTTGGCTGCCTCTTTATTTTGTCGATGGTTTCTTTTGCTGTGCAGAAGCTTTTTAGTTTGATATATGCCATTCATTTATTTTAGCTTTTACTTCCCTTGCCTTTGGAGTCAAATTCATAAAATGCTCTTTGAACCCAAGGTCCATAAGTTTAGTACCTATGTTTTCTTCTATGCAGTTTATTGTGTCAGGTCTTATGCTTAAGTCTTTGATCCATTTTGAATTAATTTTGGTACATGGTGACAGATAGCAGTCCAGTTTCATTCTTTTGCACGTGGCTATCCAATTCTCCCAGCACCATTTATTGAAGAGGCTGTCTTTTCTCCATTGTATGTTTTTTGCTTCTTTGTCAAAAATTATCTGTCCATATTTATGTGGTTTTATTTCTGGGTTCTCAATTCTATTCCATTGGTCTATGTGTCTGTTTTTCTGCCAATACCATGCTGTTTTGATTATTGTAGCCCTGTAGTACAAGCTAAAGTCAGGGAGTGTGATACCTCCAGTATTGTTCTTTTTTCTTAAGATTGCTTTGGCTATTTGGGGTCTTTTGTGGTTCCAAACAAATCTGATGATTTTTCTGTTCTATTTCTTTAAAAAAATGACGTTGGGATTTTGATGGGGATTGCATTAAATCTATATATTGCTTTGGGTAATATGGCCATTTTAACTATGTTGATTTTTCCAATCCATGAGCATGGAATGTCTTTCCATTTCTTTGTGTCTTCTCAATTTCTTTTAAAAATGTCTTATAGTTTTCAGCATATAGGTCATTCACATCCTTGGTTAAGTTTATTCCTAGATATTTTATTCTTTTTGCTGCAATTGCAAAAGGAAGTGTGTTGTTGTTTTTTATTTCTTTTTCTGAGATTTCATTGTTAGTATCTAGGAATGCAATGGACATTTTTATGTTGATTTTGTAGCCAGCAACTTTACTGTATTCATTGATTGTTTCTAATAGCTTTTTGGTAGAGTCTTTAGGGTTTTCTATATATAGCATCATGTCATCTGCAAAGAGTGACAATTTAACTTCTTAATTCCCAATTTGGATGCCTTTTATTTCTTTCTCTTGCCTGATTGCTCTGGTAAGGACTTCCAACACTATGTTGAAAAGCAGAGGTGATAGGGGACAGCCCTGTTGTGTTCCTGAATGTAGAGCAAAGGGCTTCAGTTTTTCACCATTCATTATGAGATTAGCTGAGGGTTTGTCATACATGGCCTTTATTATGTTAAGGTATTTTCCTTCTATACCTATTTTATTTAGTGTTTTAATCATAAATGTATGTTGTATCTTGTCAAATGCTTTTTCTGCATCAATTGATATAATCATATGATTTTTGTCCTTTATTTTGTTTATGTGATGTATCACATTGATTGATTTGCAGATGTTGAACCATCCTTGTGCCACGGGGTTGAACTCCACTTGGTCATGATGAATAATAATTTTAATTCATTGTTGTATTCGATTTGCTATAATTTTGCTTAGGATTTTTGCATCAGTATTCATCAGAGATATTGGTCTGTAGTTTTCTTTTTTTGTGTTGTCCTTACCAGGTTTTGGTATCAGGGTAATGGTGGCCTCATAAAATGAGTTAGGGAGTACTGTCTCTTCTTCAATTTTTTGGAAGAGTTTGAGCAGGATTAGTAGTATATCCTCTTTGATGGTTTGGTAGAATTCACCAGTGAAGCCATCTGGTCCAGGACTTTTGCCTTTGGGAAGGTTTTGGATGACTGATTCAATTTCGTTACTGGTGATCAATCTGTTAAGATTTTCCAGTTCTTCATGGTTCAGCCTAGGAAGGCTATATGTTTCTAAGAACTTGTCCATTTCTTCTAGGTTATTGAATTTGGTGGCATATAGCCCTTCATAGTAGTCTTGGATGATCCTTTGCATTTCTGTGGTGTCTGTGATAACTTCCCCTTGTTCATTTCTGATTTAATTGGTGTCTGTTAATTAGTGTCTTCTCTCTTTTTATCTTAGTGAGCCTTGCCAAGGGTTTGTCAATTTTGTTAATCTTTTCAAAGAACCAGCTCTTTGTCACATTAATTTTTACTATTGTCTTTTGTTCTCTATTTCATTTAGTTCTGCTCTGATTTTTATTATTTCCTTTCTTCTGCTGACCTTGGGTTTCATTTGTTCTTCTTCTTCTAGTTCTTTAAGGTGTAACATGAGGTTATTTATTTGGGATTTTTCTTGTTTCTTGAGATAGTCCTGTAATGATATAAATTTCCCTCGTAAAACTTCTTTGGCTGCATCCCAAAAATTTTGGTAGGATTTTTTTTCATTGTCATTTGTTTCTATGTATCTTTTGATGTCTCCTGTAATTTCTTCTTTGACCCAGTCGTTCCAAAAAGTATGTTGTTTAATCTCCATGTATTTGTATTTTTTCCTGCTTTCTTTTTGCAGTTGATATCCAATTTCAAAGCCTTGTGATCAGAGAATATGCTTGGTATGATTTCAATCTTCTTAAATTTGCTGAGGTTAGTTTTATGTCCCAATATATGGTCTATCCTTGAGAATGTTCCACGTATACTAGAAAAAATGTAGTCTGATGTTTTAGGATAAAGTGCTCTATAAATGTCAATTATGTCTATTTCATCGAATGTGTCATTTAGGGCTGATATTTCGTTATTTATTTTCTGTTTGGAGGATCTATCCATAGGTGTCAATGATGTATTTAGGTCCCATAGTATAATTGTGTTTTGCTCCCTTTAGTTCTGTTAGTAGTTGCTTGGTATATTTTGGTGCTCCCTGATTGGAGGCATAAATATTGATAACTGGTATGTCTTCTTGTTGTATAGTCCCCTTTACCATTATGAAATGTCCATCTTTGTCTCTTGTTACCTTTTTCACCCTGAAGTCTGTTTCATCTGATATCAGTATGGCTACACCTGATTTTCTCTGGGTACCATTTGCTTGGAGTGTCAATTTCCACCCTTTCACTTTGAGTCTATGCTTGTCCTTGTAGCTGAGATGTGTCTCTTGGAGACAGCATATGGTTGGGTTAAGTTTTTTGATCCAATCTGCTACTCTGTGCCATTTTATTGATGATTTCAGTCCATTTACATTTAGGGTGATTATTGATATGTGAGGATGTCCTGTCATTCTATCTTTAGTTTTCTGGTAAGGATGTGTCTCCATTGTTTCTTTGCCTTTTTGTTGTTGTCTATTATTTCTGTGTAGTGGTATTCTATGATGTTTCCCTCTATTTCCTTTTTTATTACAGTACACATTTCAGTTCTGGATGTTTTTTGAGTGGTTGCCCTTAAGTTTATGTAAAAGACAGTTTGATATTTAGAGTATTCCATTTTCTTCAGCACGCTTACTTTCTCCATTCCCATATTCCGGTTCAGGCTTTTACTCCCCCCTTTGTATGTTTTGGTTGCCACAAATTGTCCCTGTTGATGGTGGTCGAATAGCCTCCTTTAGTATTCCTTGTAGTGCAGGTCGTGTATTAGAAAATTCCCTCAGCTTCTGTATGTCTGGAAAGGTCTTTATTCCTCCTTCACATCTAAAGGATTTCTATGCTGGATATATTATTCTTGGCTCATAATTTCTCTCTTTCAATAGTTTGAATATGTGGTTCCACTCTCTCCTGGTTTGTAGAGTTTCTGCTGAAAAATCTGATGATAATCTAATGGGCTTTCCTTTGTAGGTTACCGTCCTCTTTTTCCTGGCTGCCTTGAGGATTCTTTCTTTGTCATTGATTTTTCATAGATTCAATACAATGTGCCTTGGAGAAGGCCTGTTGGGATTGAGGTAATTAGGTGTTCTATTTGCTACTTGGATTCAAGGATCCAGTTCTGTCCACAAGTTTGGGAAGTTCTCATCAAGAATTTGTTTGAATATATTTTCTGTTCCCTTCTCTCTTTCTTCTCCTTTTTGGTATGCCCATTATTCTTATATTGCTCTTTCTGATGGAGTCAGAAAGTTCTTGTAGAGTTCTTTCATTTCTTTTAAGTCTCAAATCTCTTTCTTCTTCCATCTGTGTCATTTCCAGGTTTCTATCTTCGATGTCACTGATTCTTTCCTCCATCTGGTCAACTCTACTACCTAAGCTGGTTATTTCATTCTTAATTTCTTCTATTGAGTTCTTAATCTCCAGAAATTCTATTTGGTTCTTTTTTAAAATTTCAATCTCTTTCATAATATGCTCAGGTTGTTCTTTGATTGTGTTTCTGAGTTCATGAAACTGCCTTTATGTGTTTTCTTGCATCTCGTTGAGTTTTTTCAGAACTGCAATCTTGAATTCTCTGTCTTTTAAGTCACGTATTTCCATATCAAGTTCCTTTTCTGGAGACTTTTCACTTTTTTTTTGGAGCTGCCTTGTTGCCTTGGTTATTCATGGCAATTACTGATTTATTATTTCTCTTCCTAGACATCTACAGGAGTGACTTCTGCAACAGGTTGATAGGAAGAGGTCTGTTTTTGTTTTCCAGTACTTGTTTGTAGAATATTTTATTTTCTCTCCGACTGCAGACTTTTTTTCTCTCTCACACGGTAGTGTTATGTTTTCTCTGCACTATTCTAGCTTCTCATACAATGGGGGGGATTCCCTGGGAGATGGGCTTCTCCTCTGTTAATAGTTCACCTGGGTCACAGGGCTCAGTATCCTTGTGGGTACGCAGAGAGCTTTTGAAGTTCCAAAGATCTTCCTGCACCAGATTCAGAGCCGCTGTGTTTCAGCAGTTCTATTTACTCCTGCAGGGATCCGCCCAGTTAGGTGGGGCCAGGGCGGGGTGAGTTGTGAGAGGTGGCCCAGAGCAATGGTGGCGACCACCACCACAGCTGGTCCTGCTTCCACATCTCCCTCCCCTTTACCAGAACTAGTTGGGCTGCAAATCTGTGTCTGTGGTCCACAGTTCTCAAAACAGCAAATATTCCGTTCTTTTGATCTGACACTGCTACTGTTCCACTTCTAGCACCAGCAAGTGGGGGTGGGGCGAGCTCTGGGAGGGTAAGGAGGGGGCGGCTAGTCTCAGTGCCTAAGGCTTCCATTCTCTGCGGCAGTGAGGGCTTAAACCACTGTTTTCAGCCTTCTTCCCTCAACTTTCTCTGAGGTCTCTGCCGTGAGTGTTGGGTTCAGCCATGTTATAGGCTGTGCCCTTAGCCCTGTGGGCCATAATCGGAGCCCTAGCAGTCCGAGTTCTTCCCTCTCCTGCAGCTGTGGTAGTTCCAAGATGCAGGGAGCTCGGAGCACTGAGCTAGGTCTGCATCCTGCACCTGCGCGGCTCTGTCTCCGTACTTCTCCCTTCCGTCCTCTCCCACTCGCGCGATTCTCCCACCTTTAGGTGAATTCAGTAGTGGGCTACTTCATCTTGCCTGTCTGCTGTGCAGGGAGTCCTTTGTGGAGTTATAGTTGTTCAATTAGTTGTAAATTCCAGGGGAGATTTACAGAGGCTCACCTCACGCTGCCATTTTGATGACGTCTCCCATGTTGAACTCTTAATTCTGTACCTTAAATTATTTTCATAGCTTTGTAACTACTCTCTCTGCCTCCTTCAAATCAATTTTGCTGCCTGGCTTATCTCACAGCTTGTCACTTCTTTACCTAATGTTCTGGCTCCTCTGACCTTCCTCCTGTCCATGTGGCTTATCCACTATGCCTCAACTCTATATCTATGTATCTATATGCCTCCATAACTTTTGCTTAAATTTGATTATCTCTTTATTCCCCTTTCCATGACTGCCTCTGAACTACTTAATTGTCCTCCGATCTGATCTTACTGCCTACTCACAGGAAGAGCTATTGTGAAATCCCAGTCTCCCAGCCATCACCCACTAACCTCTAGGTCTAGAGACCTCACTAGTTGGTAAAGCCTGAGAATGACATCATTAGTGGCTCCTGCAGGCTCTTCATGGTTATGTCTGCCATCTTGTGGACTTAGATAGTAGCTACACAGGGACTGGACTCACCTACCTAAAGACCAAAAGTCTTTGTTCCCTTCATGGAAAACAAGGTAACTTAAATACTGCCAGAATCACAACACCTTAACTGATTGTTCCAGATGGGAGTTCTGGGTCTCTTCTAATGCTGTCCCTGGTGGAGGCATTGTGGTACGACTTTCGTAAACATCTCATATAACACCCTGTATCCTGCAGAGCACTTAGCACCATGCTTTTCACAAGCACTTAATAAATTTCTAAAAGTTTTCAAATATAGCTATTCTAACCATGGACCTATAATTAACTTGAAGGTAACTTATCTCAATTTCAACTTGAATACCAGAATTCTGCCTACCAATAGATTTAATCCCAGAAGGCTTTTTTTTTTTTTTTCAATATCGGGGCATTATTTTTATTTCAATATTTTTTATACCTAAAATACAATTTCTTACCCTTTAACTTTTCCAGCTTTAAGAAGCTAACTTATCAATAATAGTTGAATACATGTTTCTTCGTTTATCTTGTTTTTTAAATCAGAAGTGAATTTATTGCTTTTATTTCTTTTTAAAGATTTTTATTAAAATATAGCTAACATGCAGTATTATATTAGTTTCAGGTGTACAACATAGTTATTCAACATTTATGTACCTAAATAAGTGATTATTATGATAAATCCAGCAACCATCTGGCACTGTACCATACTATCATAATATTATTGACTATACTCTCTATGCTGTACATTACATCGCCATGACTTATTTGTTTTGTATATGGAAATTTGAACCTCTTATTTCCCTTCACCTTTTTTCACTATTTTCAAATTTTTCAATTACAGTTAACATTCAGTACTATTTTATATTAATCTTGGGTGACATTTATATCATTTAAGAAGTGATCCCCCTGACTCATCTAATACCCACCTGGCACTATACATAGTTATTACCATATTATTGACTATTTTCCTTATGATTTACTTTATATCCCCATGATTATTTTCTAACTACCAAAGAATTTGTACTTCTTAATCCCTTCACCTTTGTTACCCTGTTCCCCAATGCCCCACCCATCTATCACCCCGATAAATCTAGTACCCATTTGACAACATACATAGTCATTACAATATTATTGACTATATTCCTTATGCTATATCCTACATCCCCATGACTACTTTGTAACATGAATTTGTACTTCTTAATCCCTTTCCATTTTTCACCCACTCCCACTAATGCCCTCCAGTCTGGCAACCATCAAAATGTTCTCAGTATCTATGAGTTTGTTTCTGTTTTGTTTGTTTGTTTGTTTATTCTGTTGTTTAGATTCTACATATAAGGGAAATCAAATTACATCTGTCTTTCTCTGTCTGACATACTCCACTCAGCACAATACTCTCCACTTCCATCCGTGCCACCGCAGATGGCAAGAACCCATTCCCTCGCATGGCTGAGCAATATCCCACTGTATATATTTACCACCTATTCTTTATCCATCCATCCATCGACAGACATCCAGGCTTCACATCTTGGCTATTGTAAACAATGCTGCAATGAACCTATGGATGCACATGTCCCCTCAAAGTAGCATTTTGGGTTTCTTTGGATAAATACCCAAAAAAGGGATCCCTGGGTCCTTCTTTGTCTCTTGTTATAGCCTTTGTTTTAAAGTCTATTTTGTCTGGTAAAGTATTGCTACCCCAGCTTTTTGTTTGTTTGTTTCCGTTTTCATGAAGTATCTTTTTCTTTCCTTTAACTTTCAGTCTCTGTGTGTCTTTTGATATGAAGTGAGTTTCTTGTAGGCAGCATATATAAGGGTCTTGTTTTCTTATCCATTCAGCCACCTTATCTTTTGATTGAATCATTGAATGCATTTACATTGAAAGTAATTGTTGATAGATATGTAGTTATCGTTGTTTTATTATTCATATATTGTCTTTTTTCTTTTTTCATATTAAAGAAGTCCTTCTAACATTCCTTTTGATACTGGTTTGGTGGTGATGAATGCCTTTAGCTTTTTCATGTCTGAGAAGAGCTTTATCTGTTATACAATTCTAAATGATAGATTTGCTGGGTAGAGTAATCTTGTTTGTAGGTCCTTGCTTTTCATCATTTTGAATATTTTGTGCCAATTCCTGCTGGCCTGCAAAGTTTCTGTTGAGAAATTATCTGACAGTCTTATGGGAGCTCCCTTGTAGGTAAGTAACTGTTTTCTCTTGCTGCTTTTAAGATTGTCTCTTTGTCTTTAACCTTTGGTGTTTTAATTACAATGTGTCTTGGTGTGAGTCTCTTTGGGTTCATTTTGTATGGACTCTGCACTTTCTGAACTTGTGTGTCTATTTTCTTTGCCACGTTATGGAAGTTTCCATCATTATTTATTCAAAGAGGTTTTCAATTCTTTGCTGTCTCTCTTATCCTTTTGTTACACCTATGATGTGAATGTTGGTATTCTTGATGTTGCCCCAATGGCCTCTTAAACTATCTTCATTTTCTGGATTCTTTTTTTCTTTTGGCTGTTCTGATTGGGTGTTTTCTGTTGCCTTATCTTCCAAATCTCTGATTTAACCCTCTGCTTCAGCTAATCTACTATTGATTTCCTCTAATATATTCTTCATTTCAGTTATTGTATTCTTCGTTTCTGACTGTTTCTTTTTTGTTTTATATGTCAATTTTTATTTTTTCTGTCTCTTTGTTGAAGTTCTCACTGAGATCATTGAGCTTCCTTACAATCAGTGTTTTGAACGCTGTGTCTGGTAGATAGTTTCTCTCTAGTTTGTTTAGTTTTTTGTGGGGTTTTTTTTCCTGGAGCTTTGTTCTGTTCTTTCATTTAGAACATGTTTCTTTGTCTCCCCATTTTAGGTGCTTCCCTGTGCTTGTTTCTACATATTAGGTAGATTTGCTACATTTGCCCATTTTGGTAGAGCAGCCTTATACAGTTGGTGTCCTGTGGAGCCCAGTGGCATAGTCACCCTTATCACCTGAGCCAGGTGCTCTAGGAGTGTCCCTTATGTGGGTTGTGTGTGCCTTTCTATTGTAGTTGAGCACTGATCACTGTTTGTACATCAATGGGAGGAATTGACCCTCAGGCTGATTGGTTATGAGGACTGGCTGTGACTACAGTGGAGGAACTGTTGTGCAGGGGCTGACCCTATAGAGTAGGATTCACTTTAGCAGGGCTCTGGTGTCTTCCCAGTCTGCCCTATGGGTTTGCTGTTCTCGGAGATGACTGGGTGATGATCCAACTCCGTCCAAAGCTGCCCACCAGGCATGTCAGACCTGGGGCCTCCTGAGAGGAGCTCAGCCGAAGATCAAGTTCAGCTGCAGCCTGTGCCCTTCTGGGGTCACCTGGCATGAGCCACAAAGCCATGTGAAGATGGCTACCACCTGTGCTAGGCTTGGAGTTCCCTTGCCAAGCCACAAACTGAGGCCAGATGCCACTAGTGCCAGGCTTGGGGCTGCTCAGCAAGAGTTACAGGACATGCTGAAGCCAGATGCTGCTTGTTTGGGATTTATGAAGCTTTGAGAGATTTTAGGAAAGTCCTCAGTTTGAACCAAGACAGGCCATTTGTATGGAAAAGCCACTGGAAGTGGCTTGGATGTGCACGCAAGTTGAATGGGGCAAGTTCTCAGGAAATCACCAGGGTGGGGTGAACAAATGGTGCTAGCCCAGTTAATGGAGACTCAGGTATTGTGGTGTCCATGTGTGCATACTGGGAGTGGAGGAGGGCTAAACAAAGAAACAATGGATTCTGCCAGTAACTCTGTCTGGGAGAAAACTGCTCCTCCAGACCTCAACTTGAAGCCAAATGACTCACTCCCTTCCCACATTTCCCTGGCACCTTTCAAGCTGCTGCCCTGGCACTAAAACTCAGAACAAATGAGTCTGTCATTAAGTAAGTTTGTGCCTGGGCCCTTTAAGAGGAGCTCCTGGGACTACAGCTGCCCTCATCTTCCTCAGCCACAATCTCTGCTGGTTTTCACAACCAGAAATTATGGGGACATCTCTCCTCAGCACTGGACCCCTGGACTGGGGGGCCTGGTGTGGGGCTGATATAAAATCTATGGCTTGGCATTAGGAAGAGGATCTTGGAAGTCCATGGTTTATTTTTAGTGAGGACATCTCACCTGGGTGTCTTCCCCCTCCACGTCATTCCTCCTGGATCATCAGAAGATGCTGTTAGGTATAGGGCAAAAGTTTTGTACACTAAAAACTAATGTTGCTTGGACATTTCCTCTGCCCATCTTCCTCAGGGACCTGTGGTCCAGGATTCAGAGCTCTTAGCCCAGTCCAACATTACCTTTTCACCTCTAAAATTGATCTGCACAAGGAGGTCATCCAGGTAATACATTAGACCTGCTTAAGAGACTCAGGTAAAGACAACAAATACAGAAACAGTGGCTGTCATCTAACTCTTTGCCAGAATTTTTGTATACCCTTCTCTCTGCAAATCTGGATTTTTAGATGAGATTGTTGGGGAATCCCCAAAGAGTGTGGTCTGGTCTTCTCCCTCTTTGTAAGACACAGTGTCACAACTCTAACCATATCACCTTGGCACTCATTATTTTCACACATGCTGGATGAATTTAAACAGCCAGCATGTGTAAGCTTGGTCCAAGGACAAAATTGAGGGAATCAAGAGGCCTGGGAGCAGCCACCATAGAGCCATGACTGGTGGATGGTGAGATAATCCTGAAGTACATGTTGTTTCAGAGCCTCCCAGCACAATGAAGCTCCATTTGCCCACAGTAGAAACTTGCTTGATTATACACCCTGTATTAGCTTCATTCTCCCCTCTGTCTAAATGCTCCACTCCCCTCCTGCCGTTTCCTGAGATCACCTCCTACATAAATGACTTGCAATCAAATCTTTTTCTCAGGGTATGCTTCTGGGGGACACAAACTAAGATACTCTTTCTTCCTCAAGTAGTCTCAATACAGCTGTATCAGCCCCATCACCTGCCCTATCTGCCTCCAGGTAACAGGTGCTATACACCTAGCCCATGTCTAATGTGTAGCAGGTGTTCAATAAATGTAGTTAAATCAGAATCAACCATGATGCATGCTGCATTCCCCTATAAACTTGAATTTTACAGGTATTTATTATAGAGTGAAACAGTTTTCATTTTCAGGCATTGGCAATAACTACAAAAAGGAACACAAGGTTTTGGTGGATTGTTTTTCTTTAAAAAGAAAAAAATAGTCCTGTCATACTCCATGGTGCCTTGACAAGTAGAAAAGGGACCAAGCACGTTAGATCATTTGCCTGGCCCACTTTTGAGTCAACAGGACAAAAACGGAAACTCATTGCATGTCAAGCTCAGATGGTTAGATTAGATTTTCCATATTTGACCTCTCCAGGCTACATTTGCACAAGCTCACAAAATGGAGAAGAAACTTAAAGCAAGTTGTCAGACTATGCCTGGTTGTATTTGTTATGCTAACATGGCTGCGTGAGCTTCACCAAGCTCGCCAAGTTAACTCTGTCTTGGCACTTCAGGATTCAAAGCAAAATAATTCACAAGAATTTCTGTTTAGGCAATAATTACACATGCCCCAGTTACTGTGAAGGGTTGAGACTACAAGAAATTCAGCAAAGCACAGCTTTAGAGCTTAGAAGAGAGATAGTAGTATAAAGTAATCAAATGAATCAAGAGCAATTTTGTATCTTCTCAAAGGGGAAGAAGAAAATGGGGAGATAGTGTTATTTTTTTTAATTCTACATCATTTGATTTCAACTGACCATGAATCAAATCATCCTATATTTGTAGAGTTCTGTAAAATTTAAAAGCACTCTTGAGTCCGTTATCACATTTACTCTGACAATATTCTGTCCTCTGCTAGGCATGTCTCAATCTGTATGCAAATTACGTATATTATGTAGCAGGCAAATTACATATATTATGTCATTTAATCTTCCCAGTAACTCTGTGAGGTATATTCTAATGGAATTCTAATTTTACATATGAAGAAACTGAGGTTCAGCAATGTTTGATAATATGCCCAAGAACTGACAGCTAGTAAATCATAGGCCTGCCATTTAAACCCAACTTGGCTGGCCAACTCCCTACTTTTACCACTAAGTGCACCATTAATTAGGCATATATCCAGGGTCACCCTTTATGTGTCACTTTAACTTCCTAAGGTCTTGATTTCACATATGTAAACTGGAGAATTTGCATGTGATTAGTTGTAATGTTGCTCTAGCTCTAAAAGCCTGTGAGGTCACCTAACTAGGAAGAGGGTGCGGGAAGCAGAAGGCAGGAGCCCTGGAGGTTGATATTACTGTAATTTCAGAATGTGGTCACCAGGTGACAGCATTGTACTTCATTGTAACATAATCTTAAGTGACATAGTTTGCCACCATGTAACTTTGCTCACATGCCTATTATGAAAATAAATATCTTTCTCCTAGAGGCATCCTGCCTACAACTTCCCCATCCTTCTCTCCTTTATTTTTAAATAACTTGATCTTTCAAATTAAAAAATGAACACTTGAAAATAGTCGTCTGGAAAAAACTTCAGAATTTCTTTGACTTCCCTATACTTACTTTACCATGTAAAACTGATTTCATCTTAATTTACGTATGTTGGGTTGAGTATAGAAATACAGAGGATGCCAAAAAAATGTATAGACATTTTAAGAAAGGAAAAAACTGTATTAAAATTACACTGATGGTAACCACTTTGAGCACCTCTTGTAATTGCAGAAGTCAAACGTGACTTGTATTCATCTTTTGTTATGGGTATATACTATTGAGTATTACAATTTTTTTAATTAAAGTTTATTGGGGTGATAATTGTTAGTAAAGTTACACAGATTTCAGTTGTACAATTCTGTATTACATCATCTATATATCACATTGTGTGTTCACCACCCAGAATCAGTTCTCTTTCCGTCACCATATATTTGATCCTCTTTACCCGCATTTACCACCCCTCTCCCGCCTTACCCTCTGGTAACCACTAAACTATTGTCTGTGTCTATGAGTTTTTGTTTCTTCATTTGTTTGTCTTATTTGTTTGTTGTTTTTAGTTTTATATACCACATATCAGTGAAATCATATGGTTCTCTACTTTTTCTGTCTGACTTATTTCACTTAGCATTATAATCTCAAGATCCATCCATGTTGTTGCAAATGGTATCATTTCACTTTTCTTATGGCCAAATAGTATTCCATTGTGTATATATACCACAACTTCTTTATCCATTCATCTATCGAAGGACACTTTGGTTGTTTCCATTTCTTGGCCACCATAAATAAAGCTGCAATGAATATTGGAGCATGTATGTCTTTATGGATAAATGTTTTCAGATTTTTTGGGTAGATACCCAGGAGAGGGATTGCTGGGTCATATGGTAATTCTATTCTTAATTTTTTGAGAAACATCACATTGTCTTCCATAACGGCTGCACCAGTCTGCATCCGCACCAACAGTGTATGAAGTTTCCTTTTTCTCCACAGCCTCTCCACTTGTTACTATTTGTCTTGTTGATGATAGCCATTCTAACTGGTGTGAGATGAACATCTCATTGTGGTTTTTATTTGCATTTCTCTGATGATTAGTGATGTTGAGCATTTTTTCATATGTCTATTGGCCATTTGTATATTCTCTTTAGAGAAATGTCTCTTCAGGGCCTCTGCCTATTTTTTAATTGGACTGTTTTTGTTGTTGTTGTTGAGTTGTATGAGTTCCTTATATATTTTGGATATTAGCCCCTGATCGGAGGTATTGTTTGCAAAAATGTTCTCCCATTCGGTTGGTTACCTCTCTATTTTGTCGATGGTTTCTTTTGCTGTACAGAAGCTTCTTAGTTTGATATAGTCCCATTCATTTATGAGTATTACAATTTTAATACAGTTTTTTCCTTTCTTAAAATGTGTATACATTTTTTTGGCACCCTCCGTACTTTTACTACTTAAGGTTTATAGAAACCGTAGTCTATCTTTACCTGGTTGGTTGGAGTCAAACAAGGGAATTATAAACAACGTGCATCTTCTTGGATATTCATGAGTGGTCCTTTCAGAAACATACTAGTTTTCTAATAAAAAATGTTGGCTCATTATTTCAAACTGAGGAGCTTTTTCAGCCTTATGCAGACAAAACTGTGAAAACACTTTTTACTTGACCTAGATTCTCAAGCCTCTCTCTTAAAAGATCCAAGACTTCCTACCTACTATAGAACATTTTGGACTACAGAGATCACTTCTTCTGTTCAAATACCAAGTTTATTCTTTCTATGTTTTCAATTAATTCTAGACCCTAAAACCTCCATTTCTGGGCAATTCCCTCATCAGAAATTAGGATTTAAGGGACCCTCTCACCTGCATATCAGCCTGAACACTGGGTATGTAGATGCTGCAGCCCTTGCAGCACCCACCTCATCCTTGTTACAGTTAACAGGCTGTACCCACCCACAGCGACTCAGGAGAAACCCAACCCAAGATTTATGCTGTGTAAAAATTCCCACTGTGAATGTAGCCTCTGAACTGCAGAATTTCTGTAATTATAAGGGAAATAAAACCTTAAAAGCATTTCCTGTCACTGCAAAATGTTAGGTGACCACACATGGAAGATAAGGAACATGTGTGTAGTGACACAAGGAGCATTATTAAACAGGGAGAGAAAATTTTACTCCACCCATAAATAGCCACGGAGCAAAGCCATCATGTCACAATCTCAGATTTCATTTCAATGAGGGATCTCAGGAAGAAACAACATAACACTCACCCAAAAAATTAAATAAAATATATAGGGAAGCTATTTAAAGAAGAAATAAAATTACAAATGATAGTGGCGTATTATTTCTAACATCTCCAGGGCTCCTTTTAAACCCCAAATATATACCCCACACAGTAGAACAATTTATGTGTTTATTTGTCACTAGGAAAGAGGGATACCTGCCCTTTGCATTTTAAAATTCTCTCCAAACTAAAAAGAAAAAAAAAAAAAATCCCTCCATAGGATTGAGAAGTGCAGGAGGCAAACAAGATTTCAAACTTCCGGCGCGGATGGGTGACTCAGTTGATTAGAATGTGAGCTCTGGGCAACTGGGCTGCTGGCTTGGTTCCCACATGGGCCAGCAAGCTGTGCCTTCCGCAACTAGAATGAAGTCAATGAGTTGCCACTCAGCTCCCAGGTGGCCAGATGCTTCAGTTGGTTGGAGTGCCGGCTCTCAACCACAAGGTTGCTGGTGCGACGCCTCAACTCCCGCAAAGGATGGTGGACTGCATCCCCTGCAACTAACAACTAACAATGGCAACTGGACCTGGAGTTGAGCTGCGCCCTCCACAGCTAAGATTGAAAGGACAACAACTTGACTTGGAAAAGTCCCAGAAGTACACACTGTTCCCTAATAAAATCCTGTTCCCCTTCCCCAATAAAATCTTAAAAAAAAAAAAAATCTCAAATTTCTATGACCTTCTTCGGCAGTGAGAAAAGATGATATAGGAACATTTGTGACAACATGGATGGATCTTGAGAGAGTAATGCTGAGCGAAACAAGTCAGACAGAAAAAGCAGAGAACCATGTGATTTCACTGATATGTGGTATATAAACCAAAAACAACAAAAGAACAAGACAAACAAATGAGAAACAGAAACTCATAGACACGGACAATAGTTTAGTGGTTGCCAGAGGGTAAGGGGGGTGGGGGTGGAGGTGAGGGTAAGGGGGATCGAATATATGGTGATGGAAGAAGTGACTCTGGGTGATGAACACACAATGGGATTTATAGATGATGTAATACAGAATTGTACACCTGAAATCTATGTAATTTTACTAACAATTGTCACCCCAATAAATTTAATTAAAAAAAAAAAAAATTTCTATGACCTCCATAGACCTCCTTGATTATGTCCTTAGCTTGACTTGACCTACAGGATATATTTTCATGACCTAGAACACCCATGTTTAGTTTATTATTACTTCTCCTGGATTAAAGATAATACAGCTGTTATGTCATTATTCATTTTCTGGTTTTCAAAATAGATATTAATTGTCACTCTCTGATCACCTTTTTAGAGAAAATATCATTTACCCACCCCTTGGCATGATAGTCATTTTAAGCCAACATGTTACTTTGTTTCAGGTTACACACGCTGCACAATTATAATGGAAGAGTGCATATTGAGTCTATAAAGCAGGTAATCAGGCACATAAAACAATTCTTAGAGATTTGCTTACAACCTAGACAGGCCCTAGATAGTATAAATTGTCTATAATGTTTAATTGAACCTCACACATGACAATTTACTAATTCAGAATTCTTGACAATTCAAACTACATAGGGCTTTCCTTCATTCATTCATCAAATTTTCATTCAACATCTAGTATTTGTCTGGCACTCTGCTAGGGATGAAGAATAAATTTGTGAGCAAACCCAGTGCCCACTCACATGGAGGTTAAAGGCTGCAGTTCGTACTCTGAAGGAAATATCCAGGAAGCTGTGTGCACATGGGTCCATAAAAAGAAGAGAGCTAAGAAGGCAAGAGGGATATTTAGGATTTCGGATTGGGAGGACTCAGCAATGGGACATGGAGTTGAAAAGAATGTTTGAAGAACAAGCCCTAAGTTTCTGGCTTTAGTTTACCTAATTAAATTGATAGTGTAAAACATACTATGAAAGATGGTGACTCGAGTCTCCATGATTTTTAAGATGATTCTTAAGTTTATTGATAAACACAGAATTATAGTAGAGGGTTTACTCATGCCGGAGAACTGACTGCTTCCAGATTAATGATATTTCTGAAGTTTAGAAATCTTAACTTCAAAATAACACAATATTTTAGGCATAAGCCACTGGTATAAAAAAAAAAAAAAGGTATATAAAGTGTAGTGAGAATTCAGTAAAATTTGCAAAGTCTTTTGTTTAGTATAAATCATTTGAAGAATGTATTGAGTATCTATAATCAATTTGTATCAATTAAAACTACCTAACTTTATCTACAAATGAATTAAAATCATATAATATTCTGAACACTGAATACCATAAACACAGTGAACGCATTTAATATAATTTTTACATGCACAAAAAAATTAAAATTAGCATTATATTTTCATTTGCTTTTAAAATGGCAAACAAAACTGTAAAATATGCATGGAAATTTTGTTTTTCTGGAAACTTTTACTGAGCTGTAGGTAGAAGTATGGCAAAAATCACTCTCCATCAGAAGTGATCTTTGAAAAGATCCATCAGTGTCCTCTGCTTGCTGTAGTTACATCTTCCTTTATAAATTCTGCTTGTCTATCTACACACCTGGAATGTCTCTTGTTGTGCAGTAAATGACCTTTGTTCCATGTAATTTGTAAGATTTTCACAACATCGAACAACTTTTGACGGGGTCATCTTTCATATGTCTGTTACAAACTCCATCACACTGTCTGGATCATGTAGCTTGGGCCACAGGGACATATTCCCCCTAATTCCGCAGCCTGGCATATTACACTATTGTTGGGCCCTAAAGCAGGCTGTGCTTCCATTATTGTGGTAGTGGGATTACAAAATGATCATAATAAAAATTCTTCCAGAAGTATCTCAGTTTTGGATGCCTCTGGTATCTATCGACCCAAATAAACAAACTTCTGCATAGACTCCTGTATTTTATTGAGAGCACATAAGCTCAGCTCTGAGAAATGGTCTCTGTCCTCGAAGAGCTCACATTCTATTTTAAAAGCTAAAACTAATGCACGTGAAACAGCAGCAAGCATTCTAGATGTGCTGCAAGAAGCAGCAGACCTTTAAGTTATATTGGAGTTCAGGGGAGCAGTCCAACTAAGTCTGCCATGAGCACTTCAGTAAAGGCTAGTTGTGGTTTTGAAAGGGCAGCAAAACTCATCAAGAATAAAATCGGAGGAAAAAAACTGATCCTAGTTTTCCATCCCCAAATCTAAAGAAATCCAAGTCACTAAAGAATGGCAAAAAAAGAGTCCATTAAAAAGAAGGGGGGAGATTATGACGGTCAATGTAGGTTTATCAAGTGTAACAAATGTATCATGCTGGTGGGGGTTGCTGGTAATGAGGAAGTGGGTGCATGTGTGGAACAGAGGAATATATGGGAAATCTCTGTACCTCCCTCTGAATTTTGCTATGAACCTAAAAGTGCTCTAAAAAAATAAAGTAGGTTCCTTTAAAAATTGTTTCTCTCCAGGCCCCAGTCCTTCAGACAGCTTGGAGTGCTACTTCTGCCACGTAGCTGGCTTTCTGGCTGGAGGCAGTGGCCTGACCCATCTTCTGCTCCACTTCCCTGAACATCACAGTGGTGATTCTGTGTGTTCTACTTACAGGAAATGAGCCTGCATTTCCCAGTCTTGCCCTGTGTTTTTCTCCTGATGAACAGTGGGTGGATTTGTGAGGGAAGCATTCTTTCTGTTTCATTTGCACTCTGTGCAAATGTACCCGCAGTTAAGCCAACACAAGCAGCTTTAATTGTTCTGAGTGGGTCCACACTGTGGATTCGCAGGGATTGTCTAAGAGGACTCTGCCAGCTCAAGGGCAAGCCTGCTGCTAGCTAGGGCCTTGGCATGACTGGTAATATTACCCACGCCAAAGTGTGCGTGTGGTGTAAACGGGGCCAGGCTGCAGGCTAGCAGGGACTTGTTAGCATGTCTGACTTCCAAAGAAGGCAATCCTTTGGTTCAAGGAGTATATCATTTTCTGAAAATGGAATCACATCCCTGCTGTGACTGTTGTATCAACTTACCCCCATTATACACTGCTTAGTATAACTGATGGAGAAGCAATTCACTTTGGCCTCTGTCCCAAAATAAATAGGACATTCAGCACCACAGTTATAAAAGTTTGGGGCAAATGAGAGGAAAAATGTCCTGCCAGTAGAAAGACAATGTTGAATTTTTCAATCTCAATCTGAGAAAGAATTATTGGCCACAGTTTAAAAAGACCAGAATTTTAAGGGATGGCCATTTGGCCACTTCTGTTCAGGTCACAACCAACAAGATCCTACTGAGCAACAAAGATGCAAAAGTATAAAGAACTGTCAAAAGAAGAAAGAATAAGAGTTAACTAATCATTCATGCAGCCCATCTGACCTTGCCTGTTGTGAGGTGCTCTTCCTACAGGTTTCCATAGCACTCCAGAGCCTTAGGGTCCCAGGCAAGAGAGATCATAGGCTTTTAGAAGTCGCAGCACTTGACAGAAACCCACAAGGCCACCAAGCAGATCCCTAGACCCTTAATGCTTGTGGTTCTAACCCCTGCATAATGGGGATGGGGGGGAGGAAACCCCCCCCCCATTTTTAAAGGGTGGAAAATCCTTGAAGTCCAGAATTTATCTCTGTCTAAAGGAACGCTTTGGAGGAGAAATAAGAAAAAAAAAAGATAAACAGTTTGATTTCTTCAAAGAACCATCTTCCTGGGTGCTGGTCTGCCCTGAGGTAGTGCCCTAGTGGTCTTATTACATACCATCATTAGCCAGATATAAAATCTTGATCAGTCTATGAAGAAGAAATCAGAAGGGAAGTAGAGGTACTATAGAGAAGGAATCATTGAAGAAGGAACGATAGGTCGGGATCAGATCTAGGACCCTTTGAAGCAGCTGGCCTCAGCCAGAATAGAGACACCTGGTCTGCTAAGACTAGAGGAAAGCAGGTAATGATGGGTGAATTTATATTTGTATATACTGTATTGGAATGGGAAGAGAAAATCAAAGAAGGTCATACCTGATGGCCTCCATGTTTTCTAAGAAGTTGGAAGCAAGCTCATCTTCTGTGAGGGAGGGCTTGGAGTAGAGAAGGATGCTTGAGAATAATGAAAATATGGAATGGAAGCTGGTGGAGATGGGAGAGAAAGATGACCGAGGACAACTATAAGATGTAACATAAGGTACTGAAGTTTCCTGATGCATTTGAAGGTGTTAATATACAGCTGAACCAATCTGCATGGTTGCAGATTTCCCTTCACTTGTGCTCAGCTGTCTGGGTGCAGGGTATAAAAAGTAAGGTAAATTCTTAGTTTAAATTTTACTAGGAAGATGGGAAAAGAAAAGTATGTAAAGAATTGATGTATTGATGGAAGTGTTGTTTATATGATTAATTGTAAGTTCCAGGCTGGCTAAGGAAAAAGGGCTCATAGATGGGAAGACAATAAAGGCATGGAGAAAAGTGCTGCAATGAGGGCCTGATTCAATACCTACTGAGTGAGACAAGTGCAAGAAACACGTATGTGTTCATCATCAACTCAGTAACGCTCAGCAATATGGGCTTGAGTTTAGAGAAGGGAAGGTGATTATGGGCGAGAGCTCTCTGGGAAACCTTCCTAGTGGGGTCAGGATTTTATAAGCAGATTTAGATTTGGGAAAGAGAGGGAGTGAAATATTCTGGTGATAGCAGTGGGCTCATGCAGAACAGTGGCAAAAAAAAAAAAAGTATGTAAAATGGTGCTCAGTTTTCCAATTGCTCAGAGAAATACCTTAAGGAATTGAGACTTTATTCCACAGGCCATAGCAAGTCACAGCTTTTGAGCAGAGATGTGGCAAAAATACTGCTTTGGTAATTGTGAAAAGTAGATTAAAAGGGAGACCAACTATAGAAAAGGAGAGCAATAAAATACTTTAAGCATGTGGTATACTAAGGTCTTAAACCAGGGATGGCAACGGCGAACACCAGAGATGAGAGAAAGCTATGATCAGTAGAACTTGCTAAGTAATTTCAGGTTGAAACAAAGGGCTGAGTCAAATGTGCCTCAGGTTTCACACCAGTCTATTCAGACAGATACAGTTGAATTTATCAAAATTAAGCACAAAAAGGAATTCACTTTTACAGTGAGGAAATGGAGGAGAGTCATCTGAGCTGTGTAGATAATTATTTTCAATCTGTTGGAAGAGAGACTAAACATCTACCACGACAAAAGAAAAGTAAAATGTTGGCTTAAAAAAGAAACTCACAAGGTATTTGTAATACCTACCTGTGAAATAAGACAGGGATTACATTGAGCACATTGAATTCTATGTTACTGTTTATTGTTTTTAATTCCAACACAAGCAATCATATTCTCATTTTTCGGAGAGCTTCTAAATGATTGACTAACTTGTCCAAGGTCATACAGCTAGTAAATGGCAAGGTGACAAATAAAATCCTACTTCTGCATTTCTCACTTGAGATAATACAACACCATTTTCTAAGTCTCTCTCAGTCTAGATTCCACAACTCACACCCCAAAGAATTCAAACTACTACACAAAAGCATTTAAGTACAGTCTGTGATACAAAAACACCAATATTTCCTAGAACAGTTTTCCTGTAGGGAGCATTTCAAAAGCCCCCATGGGAAACTCTAAGTGCATTTACCCTAGAAACATTATCATCACTGCTTGTTCACTTGGCAATATCAGCCCCCCATCCCACCCCCAGGGCTCTTCTGACTCCAAATTCTATGCTCTTATCCAAATACACCACAAACAAAAATGCTGACGTAGACAATCAACTACTGAAGGTTGATAAAAGAAACAAAAAATAGATCTGGATAGTAGGTCACAACTAATATTATACTTAATACAATTTTTATCTATGAAAAAGTATAAAGCTATTGAGCAGGTGCTATTCACATATGTCATCCATATAAATCTTTATTAATATCCTTAGGCACACAGAGAAAATATCATTGCTTCTATAGAGAGGGTAATTTGTATCGGAAATGGAATCTATTGCATTGGAAACAGGAAAGGTAAATTAGTAGAAATATAATTAAGTTGGTAAATGTATTTTTAAAAATTGTATAGGTCAATGAGACCTCATGGAGAAACAGGCACAATGGAGAGAGGGAAAACTCAGAATAGTTTGCACTCTTGTGATGATAAAATTGAGGCCAGTCTAGATCACAAGTGAATTCTGAACAACAGAGTTGAGTTCTTTGTAAGGAGTAACCTTACACACCATTCCTCCCATTACTCCAGAATGAGCCCCATACCCTGATGATAATTGTGAGAAGCAAAGGCTAATATAAATAAAGGCATTAAAGGCAAAGCAACAAGTTGTGCATGCTACCTCCACTCTGGGGAACATCTGGGGAAGAACTCAGAGCATGATGTTATGAGTGGAAAAATTAGTAATATATGTATGCCACAAAGCTCAGGAAATTAGGTGATTGATATATATCACGTATATGATATATATATAATATAATATAATATAATATAATATAATATAATATAATATATATATACCTGAGCTAAGCTGTCTTTAGCCATGGTCAGGGAATAAAAAAGCTTAATTTCTTGTCAGTGATGCTATTGGTGCAGAGAAAGAAACATAGAAAGAAATGCTCCCATGACCATAGGAAACTGAGGCACAAGAATTGATGACATATCTATGATAGTACAGTTAAAACATGTAGTGTTAGAGTTCTTATGATTTGCTTCTTTTTAACTATGGAAAAAAGCTTGAAAACCATTCTGTAGTGGCTCAAAGGGCATTCAGTTTATTAATTTCTACCAATAGGAAGAAAAGAAAAAGATCCACTTTCAAGGCTGCTTCAAAGGTTAGTGAGCCTGTCCAGAGTATGTGTCCCTAAATACATTATATCCATTCTTGTCTCTTCTGGAACTGATTTAAGGATTGGATGAGAAAAGTGGGCAAGATTCTAGGGGTACTGTGTGCCCCTAGACACGCAGAGATTCAAAATAGTAAGAAAATGGGGACTTCAGCAAGTGTGTAATGGCAAGCATAAAACCTAATGGAGTAAAAGATGCATTACATTTAGCAGTAAAGGGGTAAGAAATAATTGAACCTATCAGTCAGAGTTGCTGCACTTAAGTGCCAGAGAAAAGAATCAAAGCTAAAAGTGGTTAAAGAGAAGCAAGTGAAGACCCAGGTTTAGAGATGCAACTTTTCCATTTTCTAAATTGATTTGGAGAGTAACTCTTCAAATCACTATGTTTAAAAAAAAAAAAAAATAGTACTGGTGAAGAAGCCAAATCTGGAGTATGCCTTTTTTCCATCTTAAGCACTGAAGGTTGTTTTAGAGTACAGAGGCATTGTTTATAAAAACTTGTTTTCACTAGATACCTTATTCCTGGCTGCCTATTAAGGAAACTAACTGGAAAACTAAAACCAAGACATCTGAAATTATATTTCACCAGGAAAAGCATTAGGTGATTCTAAAAGTGTCTGCATACTGTTCAGATTTTTGCTTCTTCCTACTTCTGAGATCCTCCCATCTTATCAGGTAGGAAGCTTCTTCCTGAAGTTCACAATCTAGCGGGCGGGTATTGCCAAGTGAATAAGCAGTGATGATAACGTTTCTAGGGTAAATGCACTTAGAATTTCCCAGGGGTATTTTTGAATGCTCCCTACAGGAAACTGTTCTAGGAAATATTTGTGTTTTTGTATCATAAACTGTATTTAAATGCTTTTCTGTATCAGTTTGAATTCTTTGGGGTGCAAGTTATAGAACCTAGACTGAGAGCAACTTAAGCAATGCCAGTGTATTATCTCACGTAAGAAATTCAGAAGTAGGAGTTCAGCAGCTCAATGATGTTAGGATTCTAACTGGGCTTCTGTGATTTTCTCTTGGCTTTCTCCTCATGGTCACAAAATAATTGCCACAGCTCCAAGCAGTCACATCTTCACAAGAGGACATCCGAAGACAAGAATGAAAAAAGATTTCTCCTCCTTTGCTTCAATTTTTGATAGGAGGAAAGGCCTTTCCAGAATTCCCAGATGTCTTCACATTATGTTTCATTGACCAGAATTGGATCAGATGGCACCCAAAATCACAAAATCAGTAACTCGCAAAGAATGGGATTGACAATACTGGTTTAAACTAATCACAATGTATTCCTGAAGATGAGCCTGTCTTTCCTGAACCCATTAGTAGCCAAACCCTTAAAAAACTGAAGTTCTATCATCAAGGAAAATAAGAGGGATGGCTGTTGAGTAGGCAGTTATCAAGTTCTGCTCATCACCTATAAGTGTTTTTCTTTTACTTAAAGGTCTATTTCAAATTTTGCATTTAACATTTATTAAGAAAGCACCATCCTAGAAACTGTTCTGAATAAAGCAAATACATTTCAATCCTAGCTTCAACAGGGCTTATATCAAAAAGGAAGAGAGAAACATGTACACAAAATAGGACAAGAGAGTGAACATGAAGTGAAGGAGCCCCACCGCCCAAAACAAGCAAAATATGGGATGAATGTAGAACTTTCCAGATTCCAGGTCTCAAACTCAACTTTGGTGTTCTGTTATAGAAGGACTTATTTTAAGTCTCATCATAGGATTATTGTTCCTACTTAGATTTGTATGCCCCTGGGTCATATTCTAAAAATGTGTGTATGTACGTAAAATGCTTAGGTGAAAGCATTTTACCTCTCTGTTATTTAGTATATTTTATTTCCTCAAAAAGACTATGGGCTTATTCAAGGGTAGAGGGTGATCTTGAAAATGAGATGTTGGCAGGAGCTACAGACCCTCTGTTCCTCAATGTGGTCTCTGGATGCCTCAACCCTGCTGCCTCGGTTTATCTGCCACAGATCATGTTCACATGTATAAATATCTCAAGATAGACATTCCAAATATATTTGTTTATTGAAACATTATTATATATGTGGATGTAGTCTCTTGAACCATTAGAACAATATATCACACATACTGTATTTTGCCATGTATAATGTATTCCATGTATAATGAGTGCCCGTTTTTGGCCCAAACTTTCAGGGGAAAAAAATCTTTTGTTTCAATTTTTTAATTCAAATTTTTATTTATTAACATTTAGGTACTTGTTTTTTGTATTATGAAGGAATTTTAGCATTTTTTTGTTTTTTGTTTTTAAAGTTTATTGGGATGACAATTGTTAGCAAAGTTACATAGATTTCAGATGTACAATTCTGTAATACATGGAGCATTTCAAAAAAGTATTTCATTCAGAATATGATTCACTATCTGAAAAGTAAAGAACAAAGACCCCAATGATTTTAGTATATGAGGGACTAATCCTTTTAAAAATGAACAGCTGAGTCTAGCTTCATAATATGGAGTTACTTCATTATATTGTTGCCAATATTTGTATTCTCATTTCACTAAAGATTCTGTTAGAAAATAGACCGAACTGCGGTATTTTTTTTTATTAGTTTCAGGTGTACAAAACAATGTAATAGTTAGACATTTATACCCCTCACAAAGTGATAACCCCTTTCCCCCAATCTACTACCCCTCTGACATCGCACACAGCCATCACATTTCCACTGTCTCTATTCCCTATGCTGTACTCCACATCCTGTGACTAAATATATATTAAATTATAGTTGACATTCAGTATTATTCAGCTTCAGCTTCAGGTGTACAGTTCAGTGGTCAGGCACCAACACTGTCCATGAAGTGCTCTCCCTAATAAAACGTGTCCATCAGATACCCTACAAAATCTTTGCAACATTATTGATTATATTCCCCAAACTGTCTTTTTTATTCCCATGGCAATTTTATGGTTACCAATTGTGCTTTCTAATCCCCTCACTTTCTCCCTCATCCCCATGCCCCCTCCCATCAAGCACCCTTCAGTTTTTCCTCTATATCTCTGAGACTGTTTCTGATTCGTTCATTCATTCATTCTTTTCTTTAGATTCCACATGTAAGTGAGATCATATGGTATTTATCTTCCTCCGTCTGACCTATTTCACTTAGCATAATGTTCTCTAGGTCCATCCATATCATTGCAAATGGTAAGATTTCATTCTTCTTTATGGCCAAGTAATACTCCATTTTATAAATGTACCACAGTTTCTTGATCCAGTCATCTACCGATGGGCATTTCTGTTGTTTCCATGTCTTGGCTATTGTGTATAGTGTTGCAATAAGCATAGGAGTGCATAAATTTGTTTCGAATTAGTGTTTTGGATTTCTCTGGATAGATACCTAGGATTGGAATTGCTGGGTCATAAAGTAATTCCACTTCCAGTTTTTTGGATACTTCCATACTGATTTCCATAGTGGTTGCACCAATCTGCAACCCCACCAGCAGTGCACAAAGAATCCCTTTTCTCTATATCCTCACCAGCACATTTTGTTTGTAGATTTATTGATGATAACCATTTTTCCTGGGGTGAGGTGGTATCTATTGTGGTTTTTATTTGCATTTCACTAATGATTAGTGAAGCTGAGCATTTTTTCATATGTCTGTTTGCTATCTGTTTGTCTGCTTAGAAAAAAGTCTCTTCAGGTCCTCTGCCCATTTTTTAATCAGACTGTTGTTGTTTTTTGTTTGTTTTGCTTTGTTTTTTGGTGTTGAGTTGAATGAGATTTTTAATAAATTTTGGATATTAACCCCTTATCAGATATATCATTGACAAATACCTTCTCCCATTCAGTAGGATGCCTTTTTGTTTTATCAATGGTTTCCTTTGCTGTGAAAAAACTTTTTAGTTTAATGTAATCCCACATGTTTATTTTTTCTCTTACTTCCCTTGCCCAAGAGGATATATCAGTAAAAATATCACTACAGGTAATAATGTCTACGACCTTTCTTCCTACATTTTCTTCTAAGAGTCTTATGGTTTCAGATCTTACATTTAAGTATTTAAGCCATTTTGAATTTATTCTTGTATATGGTGTAAATAGGTGGTCCAGCTTCATTTTTTTTGCATTTTTTTGTCTGTCCAGGTTTCACAGCACCATTTATTGACTATACTGTGTTTACCCTAATGTAAATTCTTGTTCCATTGTCGTTGATTAAATGACCATATAGGCATGGATTTATTTCTGGGCTCTCTATTCTGTTCCATTGATCTATGTGTCTGTTTTTATGCCAGTACCATGCTGTTTTGATTACTATAGACTTGTCATATAATTTGATGTCAGGTATCATGCTACCTCCCACTTTTTCCTTAATCTCAAGCTGGCGTGGCTATCCGGGGTGTTTTATGGTTCCATATAAATTTTAGGATTATATGTTCCATTTCTGTGAAAAATGTCCTTGGTAGTTTGATAGGATTTGTGTTCAATCTGTATATTGCCTTAGGCAATATGGACATTTTAACTATATTAATTCTTCGTATCCCTGAGCATTGTATGTGTTTCCATTTATTTGCATCTTCTTTAATTTTTCTCTTCAGTATCTTACAATTTTCTGAATACAGGTCTTTTACTTCTTTGGTTAACTTTATTCCTAAGTTTTTTATATCTTTGAAGTAATTGAAGTAATTGTAAATGGGACTGTTCCTGTAATTTCTCCTTCTGATAGTTTATTATTGGTATATACAAATGGAACTGATTTCTGAATATTAATTTTCTATCCTGCTACTTTACTAGATTCATTTATCAGTCTAATAGTTTTTTGGTGGAGTCTTTGAGGTTCTATATATATAGTATCATGTCATCTGCATATAATGACAATTTTACTTCCTTCTTACCAATTTGGTTGCCTTTTATTTCTTTTTCTTGTCTGATTGCTATGGCTAGAACTTCCAGAACTATGTTGAATAGAAGTGGAGAAAGTAGGCAACTTTGCTTTGTTCCTAATCTTAAGGGGAATGGTTTTAGCTTTTCCCCATTGAGTAAGATGTTAGCTGTGGGTTTATCATAAGGGCATTATGTTAAGATATGATCCCTCTACTCCCACTTTGCAAAGAGTTTTTATCATAAATGGCTGCTGGATTTTCTCAAATGCTTTTTCTGCATCCATTGCTATGACCATGTGATTTTTACTTTTCATTTTGTTAATGTGGTGCATCACATTAATTGATTTGCGGATATTGAACCAATCTTGCATACCAGGAGTGAATCCCACTTGATCATGGTGTATGATCTTTTTAATGTATTGCTGAATTCTGATTGCTAATATTTTGCTGAAGATTTTTGCACCTATGTTTATTGGGGATATCGGCCTATAGTTTTCTTTTTTTGTAATGTCTTTGTCTGATTTTGGCATCAGGGTGACAGTGGCCTCATAAAAAGTGTTTGGAAACCTTCCCTCCTTCTGAATTTTTTGGAATAGTTTGAGGAGAATAGGTGATAATTCTTTTTTGAATGTTTTGTAAAATTCACCTGTAAAGCCATCTGGTCCAGTGCTTTTGTTTGTTGGGAGATTGTTGATTACTGATTCAATTGCCCTGGTAGTAATCAGCCTATTCAGGTTTTCCATTCTTCTTGACTTAGCCTTGGAAGGCTGTATGCTTCTAGAAAATTATCCATTTCTTCCAGATTGTCTAATTTGTTGGCGGATAGTTGCTCATAGAAATCTTGTAAAAAATTTTTGTATTTCTGTGGTGTCTGTTGTCACTTCTCCTCTTTCATTTCTGATTTTATTAATTTGGGTCCTCTCTCTTTTTTTTTTATGAGTCTGGCTAAGTTTTGTCAATTTTGTTTATCTTCTCAAAAAAACAGCTCTTAGTTTGATTGATCTTTTGTATTGTTTGTTTGGTCTCAATTTCATTTATTTCTGTTCTGATCTTTATTATCTCCTTTGTACTCCCTTTGGGCTTATTTTTCTGTGCTGTTTCCAGATCCCTTAGGTGTAAGTATAAACTGTTCATTTGAGATTTCTCTTGTTTCTTTAGGTAGGCCTGCATTGCTATGAATTTCCCTCTTAGCACTGCTTTTGCTGCATCCCATAGATTTTGGGTCATTGTGTTTTTATTTTTGTTTGTCTCCAGGCATCTTTTGATTTCTTCCTTGATCTCATTGTTGACCCATTTATTATTTAATAACATGTTATTCAGCGTCCATGCATGTGTGTGTCTTCCAGTTCTTTTCTTGTAATTGATTTCTAATTTCATAGCACTATGGTCAGAGAAGACGCTTGATATGATTTCAATTTTCTTAAATTTATTGAGACTTGTTTTTTGGCCTACATGTAATCTAGGTTATAGGCCTTTGTTTTTCATCACTTTGATGAAAAAGGGAGGTCCTGCCATTCCCTCCTGGCCCACAGTTTCTGTAGAAAAGTCATTTGATAGTCTTATGGGAGTTCCTTTGGTTGGAACTCTCTGCACTTTCTGGGTTTGTATGTCGATTTCCTTCACCAGGTTAGGGAAGATTTCAGTCATTATTATGCCAAATATGTTCTCGATCCCTTGCTCCCTCTCTTCACCTTCTGGTATTCCTGTGATGCTCATGTTGCTGCACTTGATATTATCCCAAAGGTCTCTTAAACCATTTTCATTCTTTTTTCTTTTTGTTGTTCTGCTTGGGTGATCTCTGCTAACTTGTCTTCTAAATTGCTGATTCGATCCTCTGCCTCATCTAATCTGCTGGTAATTCCCTCAAGTGTGTTCTTTATTTCAGTTATTGTATTCTTTAGTTCTAACTGGTTGTTCTTTATGATTTCTCTATCCTTCTTTATGTCGTGACTAAGCTCCTTAAGCATTCTTATCATTAGTGTTCTAAATTGTGTCTCTGATAGGTTGGTTACTTCTATTCCATTAGTTCCAATTCTGGAGGTTTTTTCTGTTCTTTTATTTGTGAGATGTTTCTTTTTTTCCCCATTCTGGCTGACTCTCTGTGTTTGATTCGATGTATTAGGTAGATCTCCTAGGGTTCTTAGTCTTTGCTGGCTGGTCTTATGTAGTATGTGTCCTTTATATTTGAATTGTGTCGCTTCCCTATTTTCCTGTGCATGTGCTCCAGAGGTGACCCTTGTGTTGTTTGTATTCTCCTGTTAAAGTTGAGCTTTAATTGCTTTTGGCTTGTCAGTAGGTGGGATTGATTCTTAGGCTGATTAGTTGTGAGAATTGGCTATACCCACAGTGGATGAGCTGCTGTGTGAGGGTTGACCCCTCAGATGAGGCTTGGTCCATATGGGCTCTTATGCCTGTAGAGAATTCCCTCTGGGTGTGTCACTTGTAGGTCAAACCCGGTAATACTATGGTTTGGTCTGGGGTTGGCCTCTGGGTGTTTTGAATCTCATGCCTCTTGGGCTAGGCCCTGGTGTAGGGCAATTTGAGAACAAAACAAATCAACAAGCACAACAACAAAGAAAAAACCCAATACACTCCTATGTAAAAATAACTGATAACCAACACTCAACACAGGCAAAAATGTCAAAAATACAAAAAAAAAAAAAAACTAAAGAAACAAAACAAAAAATAGCAACACCAAAAAAAAAAAAAAATCAATACAGAAAAACGGAAAGAGGGAGGAAAAGTAGAGCAAGGAAAAGAAGAGAGAGAGAAAGGGGAAAATATATCTATATATGCTAAAAATGAAAATAATGCTAAATTTTAAGAAAAAAAAAAAGCAGCGCCAGTCTTGGCGTAAGCCCACCAAGCTATCTCCAGGTTGTCCTCTGTTGTACAAAGACTTCTCTGCATTTTGTGGAGGCAGAGCCGGCCACCTGGTGTCCAGAGCGACCCTGACAATGCAGTTCTAGATGAGTGGGGCTATCGGGTGTGGTTAGTAGTTTTTACAAAGTCAGTGCAGTTTCTATTCTCGCCTGCACAAACACACGCTGAGAGTACCATAGCCAGCCACCAGGAGGTGAGCTTCTTCCACATGCACAGGTCTTCTGGGTCTTAGGACACTTCTTCCATCAGGAGGTGTGGAGGGCGTGAGATTTCTGAGCTGCTGAAAGCCCAGAGCTGCCTCTGCCACCCGCTGCTAACCCCTGTGTGTGTCTCCTCAGCTGTAATTACCCTGCCTCAAGCAGCCCAGAAAAGGTGGGGGCTGGGAAGGGAGGTGTATTCTGTCTCCCTGCCTGGCTTCTTCCCTAGGTCACAGCCACAAACCTGCTTTTTCCAGATCCTGAGCACTATAGATCCTCTGTAATCTGACACTACTTCTCAGTTCTGGGACCAGCTTAAGACTCTGGAAGGGCCAGGGTAGGATTGCTGTGGGAGAGTCGAGGGGAGGAGCCAGGTATGGAGTTTGCTTTTTGTCTGACCTAGGGCCTAGCTGGAGATCTCAGCTGAGGTTACCGCCTCAAACTCTGGATACACTGACCTCTCAGCAGGAGAACTCAGCTGTGGGGCGCAGGTAGGGAGCCCACACCTGGCTGCTGCAATCTCCGGTCTGCGTCCTGGGGTCCCCATGTCTCCACACCGCTCCCTTCCCTCTTCCCCTGCTCACCCAGTTTGCCCACCTTCAGGTAATCCTCGGGCAAGTCTCTTAGCTGTTCTGTGTGATGAGCAGAGAATTCTTTGATGTGTTATAGATAGATGTTCAATTTGTGGTAAGTTCCAGAGGAGAAATCAAGAAGCCCACCTCACTGCCACCATTCCTATAATGTCACTCCCAGCATTTATTTTTTAACATAATATGGTACAAGAAATTTTATGTTAACAAATAATTAAAAAACACAAGAACAGATACAAGGTACAAGAAATTTTATGTACCGGTAACAAATTTACGATATTTACGCATCATAGAAGGCCAAGATTTCTTCGTTGCTGCAAGTTCATCCTAAGTGCAACAAAACTGATTACCATATTCCAGGGTGTCATTTGCATATGGATATTGTTATTGATTTCTAGAGTTACACTTTTAACTTATAAGCATAAATAAAAGAATTTAAAAGCTTATATAGATAAGGAATTAGTACTACCCATGTATAATGCACATCCTTATTTTTCCCTCACAAATTTGAGCAAAAAAGTGTGAAATATACACAGCAAAATACAGTATTATGAACTACAAATTTTCTTATATGCTAGATAACTAACCACCATTTCTTTTTTAAAAAATAAAGCTTCAAAAAGTAATCACAACCAGCCTTTAAAATCCATTGGCAATGGGAACTGTAACTACAGCCCTTCATCTCTGAACTTCATTCTGTCCTCTACATGTACCTCTCATGAAAATGGTACATTTTTAGCAATATATTGAAGTATTCTTTTTTTCCATGGATGACACAAGTTATCTGAAGGAAGTTGATAAAAATGTGTATTTGAGATTGTTAATTTCATGAGAGTTTAGGTATTGATTGACACAATAATAAGGACAAAACCTGAACAAAGCAAATAAATATGTGCTTGAGAGGATTGTCTGGTGGGCGTCCTGCTTAGGAAAGGATATTAGAAGTAGATTGTGATGGTTCAGTCTATGTGTCACCTAACTAGACTCCAGTGCTCAGCTGTTTGTTCAAACACCAGTCTAGATGCTTCTGTGAAGGCATTTTGTGGATGTGATCTACATGTACCATCAATTGACTTTACATGTATTATCCTTAGTAATGTGGGTGGGCCTCATCCAATCAGTAGAAGTCCTTAAGATTAAAGCCTGAGGTTTCCCTGAGAAGGAATTCTACTATGAGACTGTAATATAAAAATTCTTCCCAAGCTTCCATCCTGCCAATCTGCCCTACATTTTTCAGACTTGCTGGTCCCCATAATTACATGAGCCAATTCCTTAAAAACAAATATCTCTCTCCCTCTCTTTCTTTCCACCCCCTTCCTTCCCCTATTGGATCTGTTACTCTAGCAAGCTTGACACAAGGGTTAATGTAATAAAAAGGAAAGTGACTAGAAGGAATTTAAAATCATATAATTTCATAAAACTAAAAGATTAAGAAAAAAAGTCTTTCATAGAATTGACCTGGACAGGGAAGAATTAGGAACATCAATAGAGGGTTTTCTTTACAGAACATAAGAGAGCAGTTCATTCACTGGTCAGGCTCTAAACATGAAGTCTTGGCGTGAAACTGGGGGATATGCCTGCAGCCCAAAATGATAGAAATGATAAAACACTAGGGTTCAGCACTGGATAGTTCATTTAAAGTCTGGTATCTACAAAAACAGATCCTACATTTTTTAATCCTTGGTAATTTAGATTCAGGATTAAGCTGGATATACTAAGGAAATACTGAAATAGATGGCAGCTGCAATGCCCAAGAGACGCCATGATGCTTGGTGCCAACAGTGGGTCACCCGGGGTCCCTTTGTGGTAATGACCTGTCCTGTGGGCGAGGACCTGGACACCATCTGGGGACTCTCAGAAATCCCTGAAGTGACTTTGCAGGAAGTGTGCAGTCCTGCATGAGCTTGCCTGTGGTGTGTGTTGCAAACCAAGAAAACACATTTTTCATACAGTTTTGTTACTATGTAAGCCAAAATCAATTGAAATAATTAGAGAGAAATAGCTGCTGTGGTAGATTATAAGCTTAAGCATGTGTTTTATACATTATATAATTCCCATGTGTTTATGCCCTATTCAAAACATAATATCCACAGTAGCTACACCTGAGTTAGTAGCCCACAGATCAGCCTATAATGAGATTTGCTGTCTTGCAAGATATTAATATAGGAATACTCAAGTAAAAATTATCTTTTTTATTGCAACCAGAAATCCAACTCCTGAGAATTGGTTCCTGGCTTTAAAGCTTAAACAACTTCAAAATCTTCACAGGCTTAAACACAAAACACCATTCAGTGCTCAAAAAGAAGAGCCTTTTTTCTAAGTGATGACTCATTCTGTCTTCTGTGACTAATTGAGTACAAATTTCACAAACCAGAGCACACTTATGCTTTTAAGTCTGGGCAGGAAAATGACAATATTTTGCAAACCACTTTACTTATCAAAGCAATAAGGGCTTCAGTAAAGATTATATTTTGGAGTCGTTATTATTTTAAGTTTGCTCCCTCTCCCACCAACTGGGTCATTAAAATCCAGATAAAAATTCTAGAAATTATTGAAAATATCAACCACATTGCTAATGATATATACACACAAGCTAATATGTACATCTATCTATAATATACAAGATCCCTCTTTTTTCTTTCCTTCTCACCTCCCTTCCATCCTTCAATCTTTCCTTCACCTACCCATGTGCCCACTGCACGCTTCTCTTACTTCCACTCTAAAACTCTCTCCTACCCATGAACACATCACCAAAATTGAAATCTGCATCAGCAGATGGTCCATTACTAAGTCCAGAGCAAAAATATCACCCAGATTATCTATCCACTAAAATAAGCGAAATTCCTATTGGTTGGGAGGGGGAAGCAGGTGACATTCCACCTTCTGTTTCTGGAACATTGCTTCTCCTGGTGTAGTCCAAGTTGGAGTTACAGAGGAATGCCTGAGATTTTATGCAACAGGAAGTTGTGTCCTTGCTGAAAACAGCATGCACATCTGTGGGCCATAAATCTTTGAGGAACAGTTGATGTTTGAGATCCTTCTGTGGCAGGTATCAAGCAAGAATTCATCCAATTGTTTAAAGTACACCAATAATGTGCCAGTCATTCTGTCAAATGTTGCATAAACACAACAACAAAAAAGATATCTATGTCCCCTCCCTGAAGAAACTCATGGCCTAATCATGGCAAAACGTTTTAGATACATCTATGATGTGGATCAGAAAAAGGTAAATATTTTTCTTTATTTTCTCATGTCCTAGATGCCCATAAAATGATCAATGTAATATGTCAAAATGGGAGTGAAAGCTAAAGGGATCAGAGGCTTCCCATTCTTTTTGTCCGGATTCAGCTACATTATGTATTTTGAGACTTAAAGCTCCTTCAACAATGCAGAACTTCTTGTTCTTCTTCCCTAAAATTAGATCCTTGGTCTTTCAGAGAAAAGATTAATGGCGAGGGAGCTGGAGACCAGGGCATGTTTACTAGTCACATCTTATCACTGTTTGCCTGTTTCCATGCCTGAGACCTGCAGTCAAAGACAACCTGCTCCCACAACTTCCCATTAACATATTCCAGACGCTTCATGAGGAATAGTGTGTTCTTGTGTTGAGATGCCTATCCCTCTTCAAGCTCCTTTCCCTACCACATACGGAAGTTGCCTGAAGAAACCAATATTCCTAGACTTCTTGTTTTCTCCTCATGGGTTTCAAAATTGTAGAATCTTATCAGGAAAGGTTTTTCCAAGCTGGCCTTGAACCTGGAAAAAGCTATGGATCTATGAAAAGTCTCCCTGAGCTGCTAGACTAGTCATTTCCAAAAATTAGCTTTGGAGTTGATTTTCCTTAAGAAACAAGAGCAGCAGTCACTCAATATGACACCATCAAGGTGAGGAATGCTTTCACAATAGGATAGACTACGCTGTGATAAACACCACCCACAAAACCCAAAACATGTGTGTTTCTCATACTTTTCAAGTTCTCAGCTGTAAAGACTACACTACTTTTGTGATTTTTGTTCTCTTGATAGGACTTTTTCCCCTACTCAGGAAGAAAGAGTAGAGGATTGTGCAGAGATTTATACTTTCGCAGTCCAGAAGTGATTCCCTACAACCTCCACCCATATTCCAATGACCAGAACATGTCACATGGCTCCACCTAGCCACAGATTAGCCAGGAGATGCAATCTACCACATGCCATGACTGAAGAAAACAGTATGAGTTAAGGGCCTATAAAATGGATGAGGGTGGGAAAGAATGGGTGAGTGGCTTGAACCTAAAGAATCATTTTCTCCCTTTTGCCCCCTTTGTGACATATAACCCAGACAGGCTCTCGGCCTTTAAAGTTGAAACATTCTCTGCCTTTGCAAAAATGTACCTTCTCATTGCAGTCCTCTGACCTCCTCCCACAAACAACTGGTCTTTGCTGGGATTGAAATTTAGGCTGAGGATGACCTATGTTACAAAAAGCTCTACATTGGCAGGAGGGGGGTAGATAAAGGCAGGGTTATGAGAATAAAAGAGAATTAAAAATGATGATGTAGCTATGTATTTATTAACATAGAAAGGTGTTTGCCACATATTTATAAATAAAGAAGTATGTATTGGTACATGTGGTATTCTTCTATACATGTACATATTCTTTATATGTATATATGTATTCAGATATAAATATAGATTATATAGATATAGATTATATTGATAGATATAAATATATTTTCTGTGTACACAGGAAAAAGTCTGGAAGAGTATTCCATATGCAAACAATAATTATTTCTGATGTTAGTATCATACGTGCTTTTTCTTTTACATTTTTCTTGTGTGAATTTTCTAATTATTATATCAAAAACATGAATTATGTGTACAAAAATTAACTGTGGGTAATATAGGAACTCCCTCCCTCAGCGTGATCAGCATAGGGGAGGAACCCCCAAGTGCACTGCGTAGGTAGGAGGGAGACGAATTCAACAGGAACTTGGGAGCAACGATAGTCAAGATCAGTTGTTGTCGAGAGCCATATTGGAGGCAAAATGACAAATCAGTGATACTCATCCTGGCTTTAAAATTTTATTTCATTCATCATCGAGTTTCGCATTAATTTTTATTTTGAAACTATTTTATTAAAACGTTATTTATTTTGATGACTGAGTTTGTTTGGTACCCCCCTAAATTTGGGGGCCAACACAAGTAACTCCCTATCCTCACCGTAGTCCTACCCTGTCCCTTTTGTGGAACAGGGAAGGAAGTGGGATTGATCAAGAAACCAGAGCGACTCTAAGAAATGACCCTGTCAATAGCTACACAAGGCCAGTTGTAATGACGAGAATTTGATGCATAGAAAACAGGAGACAACATTGGAAAACTCCAACTTGGAATGTTTGTGACATAGTTTTGAAGCCTAAAACATACATGCTCATTGAATGTTAAACCATAGAGTAGGGATCTAAAAGCTTCTTCACTTCAAGATGTGGAAGAAGGAAAGAACAACCCTTGGATGAATTAGGTGGTGTTAAAAGCATTTGAATGTACAAGTAGGTGATACTGGTAAAGTTGGCAATACGTTGTTAATTAAAAAGAAGTCATAATGAAATGTCACATATAATATAAGATAAGCCTAACTTTTTGTAAACTGGAAATATATACATAAAAATATGACTGGTGATTATCTCTAAATAGTGTCGTAAATTTTATTTTCTTCTGTACATAACTAAGTAGCTATTGTTCTCTCTACCCAGAATATATCCCCTTTCCACTCTTTTTTATAACACAATCACTCTATCTTATGGGTAACTCTTCTATGAACTTTAGGTAGCATGACCTCATCACTGAGTGCAGAGGAAGGCATGTGACCCAGGTCCAGCCAGAAGATGCTGGTAAATCATTGGCCACAATAGTTAGTTCAAGGATGTGCACAGGCTCTGACTTGGCCCATCAGCACCTTTCCTGGAGCCATCAGTAAAGATGCTCTCTCTTCTCTCTGGGAACACTATCAGCTGGAAAAGCCACTGTTAACTAGAGCTGGCAGTGTGACCTTTACTTCTTGTTGCGGCTTTGCTACCTCATTAAGATAGCTTTCTGACATGTAGTCAAGGCATAGGAAAGCAGAAACAAAATAGGGAGAGAGAAAAAGAGAAAGAGAGAGACATTCTCTCAAGAAATATTCTTTCTAGAGAAAATATCATTAGATCCAGATTTTTCTAAAACTTCATCAACCTCTGGATTTTATATTTATATGAGCAATATATTTCTCCTTGTGTTCATATTAATTTGGATGATTTCTGTCACCTGATAAAATACTTCTGACTAATGCATCTTTTTGTACTTCTTTCACTTGCCAAATTTGTATTATGAATATATAATGTTTTTGTAATCAGATATTAATAACTTGTTTTTTAAGATAACTATATAGATAAGTCTAAAATTCTGGTTAGAGTTTACCGACTGTTGAAGTATTCTAACTAGTGTACTGCATCTTTTTCTTACTTCTATTATATGGTATCCTCTTAGTATGTCTTTTAAAATTGGCTCAAAGACATCAAAGGAATAAACCAGATTTTCCCAATAAGACAGGGGACAGTCACATAACATTGACTACAAGTGAGAGAGTCCTGGTATATCATTCAGAGAGACTAAGGAGCTGTCTGAGCCATCCTACTCCCCCAGTTCTTTACAGAGGTAAGATTTTTTTCAGGTATCATAAACACCACCTCCAGAGTTTATCCAGGATTATCAAAAGCCAAGAATAATGTCTGAGTCTCAACATCTATAAATCAAATAAGGAAAGAAAACAGACTCAATTAATTCAAAGATTTGTCCTCTAGCTAATATTTCAAGTCTACTTTTGACTCATAGAAGACAAGACTGAAAAAAACTTGCAAAAAAAAAAAAAATAAGATCTATAAGAATGTTTGGAAAATGTGATATAACCATTATATCAGCAAGTTCATATGGCACAAATCCCAAGATCACAGGGAACTAGCAAGTGGGTCTACCAAAGCCTTATAATATTTTGCAAACAATCACATTGACTATAATATGGTAAGTTGCAAAAAAAAAGAGAGGTCTATTTTTCTCTGAAAATAAAAGAAAATCCCATAAATCTGCACTGAAAGAGAAAAACTTTTAAGCATTTCTAAAATGGTTGTGCCATGAGCAATTGAACTACAATTAAATTAAGAAGCTATCATGGGAGAACAAATTTATGGTTCTTCTACATTAAGAATCATTTGATCTGTTTCAAAATCAATTTGGTAATATGTACTAAGATCTTTAAAAATGTGCGTATCTTTTGACCTGGTAATTCCACTCATAGGATTTTATCCTCAGGAAATAAGTTAAATCAGAATAAAAGAAAATAAAATTTTAAGCACAAAGACACTCATTTCCCTAAACAATTGGAATTAATCTAGTTGTTCCAACAGAAGAGGCAAGCAAGCTGGTTGGGGAACTGGTAGACCCATCAAGGCCAAACTTAACCTAACTAACATATAGGTCAACTCCTAATGATCTGCCCTTTTGTAAAGGAGACTCAACACCATCATTCTAATCATCAGATAATCCAAGAAATTAACCACTTGTGGCAATCAAAAGGGATTTAATGTAGCATGTGCCTTCTTATTGTATCCCCAAAGGAAGCTTTCTTCTCCATATATACAAACATACACCCCAGGAGGAAGTATAGTACTTGACAAGATAACAACAAAACAATTGAAGTGGATTCAACCCTGGGCCAGAAATTATCAACACGTGGATAATTGATAAGTATGGTTCATGTTCATTATTTAATAGAAAACTAAAAAAAAAAATTATTTATTTATTTAGGCTATTAATTTAACTGAATTGAGACTCCTCAAACTTAAAGGTCCTATGACACTTTCAATGTTTTTTGGTTCCTTTGGTTGGTTTGATTGGTTTTCATTTGTTTATTTGGGGGTTTTTGTTTTTGTTTTGTTCTGCTTTGCTTTGCTTTTTAGTTTGAACTAACAAGGTAAGAGGGAAAGTAAAACTAATATTTCAGAGGTTTGTTTTGTGGTGTGTTTTTTTTAAGTAGGCAAAATAAGACAGAAAGCTGCTTATCTGATTAAGCCAGCCGAATGGTGCTGCTATAGGGTAGTCATAGCAGAGTAAACTCAAAAAACAAAGTAGAAAGAATGTTAAGTAATCATCCCTGAAAAGATTAAGCAGAAATTAAGCCTAAATGTCTATGCTGAATAATTTCCCTTTCAAAAGATACTGCTTTTCAACAGCTAAAGTGACACCTAGTGTGGAGCAAGAGAAGTGAGCCAGTTTTCAAGTTTATGTAGAGTCACCTGAAGGTTTGTTCACTTGCTTCACATCCTTCTGCCAAAGGTTAGTTAAAATGAACCCTCTTTGGCTCTTTTCATTCAGAAACATTAACAGGAGGTTGTAGGTAGAGCTGTTCAAGCCACCAGCACTGACAATGTTAAGAATCATGGAGAAACTTAACTCTCTTAATCCGACAATGCACACTGGATATTTACTTGCAAACTTAGGTTAATAGTAGATAAAGGTCATTAATATAAAGGTCAAGAAATGTCCTTCAGTAGAAGATTGATTAAATTATGACATATACTTTCAACAAAACTCATTGTAACTCAAACGTTAAAATGTTTAATGGTATGGGGAAACATTTATGATATCTGCAAAGTGGGGGAAAGTGAGTTACAAAATAGCATAATGTCCCAATTTTGTTAAAAAATTTAAAATCTGTATATATCTGTATATAAAACCCCAGAAGTTAACAGTAACAGTGTTTGCCCTTGGGCAGTAGGATTAAGGGTGATTCTATTCTTTTCTCTTGTTTATAAATATGCATTGCTATTACAATAAAAATACAATTTACGTTTTTTTTACCAAAGTCAAAAATCTAAATAAGAAGAAAACTAGGAGAGGCTAAATGGTCATAAATTAGATAAACAAAAGCATGATTGATTTTTGCTAAAATCGAGGGGAAATTATACATAAAATTGGGTAAGACTATTAATAAATATCAAATTTATAAAATACATCTATTTCCTACTCATATATTCATCATCTCACTACAACAGGATCTATTCAAACACTGCCTCTCCATTCCCCTGTGCAGTAAATTTTGGGTCCAAGTTGCCAACTCAAATGTCTTAGGGGTTGGAAGCATATTGAAAATGGGTGAATCATATCACAGTAGGAAGTGATAGAGGCTTTGGGATCTGAGAAATGCATGCTTCATCAGAAAGCGTGCAAAATCAAATGCTTTAACATCCTTCTTCCTGCTGTCCAAATGCTCTGAAGGTACTTGCTTCAGGCATTAAACTGAGACCTCCCTAAAGAAAGTGTTAAGTTTAATTCATTACAGTCCTGGTGCTTAGCACCATACCTTACAGTTCAGAACATAGTAGCTAATGAATCTATTGTCTAATGTCCCTACTGCTGTACTCATTTTGTTCAGATATCCTGGGCAGTCAGGGTCAACTGCTTGCCTGGACACTTTTATCAGTTGACAGTATAGCCAGAACCTGGCCAAGAACTTGGACTCAAGAGGCAGCAGACCCAGCCCTAGATTCTCATCCTGCCACTTTCTAGGATCTTCAACAAATTCCTTAACCTTCTTAAGGGTTAGCTTTCAAATCTGTACAACGAGAATAATGATAATATTTAATTGGACTGTGCTGAGGATTAAACGAAATTATATTTTGAAAATACTTGCAAACGCAGAAGCTTGGGAAGTGTTGTTTACTATTGTGTAGCCATGCCACCTGGAGTCCCTGCTGTGCCTTGTATCTTGCCTCATACTAAGTAAGTCTCAAACAATTCCTGCTTGAAACCTGGGTCTGCATCCCACACCTCTTACCTGCCCCACTTTTCCACCAGCTTCTTTCTCAGGTTTACCAGGCTCCTTCACGTCTATGCCTCATCATTTCACACAGAACAGAACTTTCCATATCATCAAGCTCTTAACTTTTCTCAAAGAAAAGTTTTCCTGATGGTCAACCATCAATTAGTAATTAGTATAGTAACAGTTTCACACTCAGGGGGAACATTCTGGACTTGTTATACATAGTGTACCTACTCAAATCTGACTTGAATGGTATTTCCCTCCAAGCTTCTCACTAATAAACAGCATGTAAGGCTGGCATCTCCAAATTCTCTTATTATATATTGCCAGCCTGTGGACTCTCTCAGCTCTGGTGTGTCTTTCAGGAAGATTTGCCTTAAGAATTTCACAAGTATCCCAGGTATGATGAACCTATTACTATGTGTACAAGGGATATTCTCTGTTTTTAACCCTGGTGATATTCAGCATTATAGTAATTTTCCTTTTTGTTGTGGAGTGAAAACACTAGCATATTAAATGAATCAGACATTAATCCAAATGTATGAATTAATTTTTCAGGGTAAAGTCTAGAAGTACTACAGGGTTAAATTCAACTTATGGGCATATCATGAGCAAAAATAGTTAAATACTTAATGTTTTTATCTAAGGCTCCAAAAGCCAGTATATAAGTATTACATATTAGATTAAATTACACACCATTAATATGGTTTTATAGAACTGGTCATAAACAGAAATAAAACTAGTATTTCATTTGTTTCCTTTAAGAAGGAGAAAAATTGAAAAGACAAAACAAGTATTAAAGGGGAAAAGAAACCAAGATCGATACAGTAATTGTATTAGAGTAACTTGTTGCTTCCAAGGATTTTAAGTATCTAAAACAGAAGAATCATACCATGAGATTTGAATATGTGTTTACAAAACCATTATTAACAAACTTGAGGAAATCAAAATAAATGGGAAAAATACCAAGAATAAAATTGGAAGATGTTTCCAAAATTAGTCATCGATGAATAGATTGATGAACTTGATATCAATAACCAGCAATATATTAGAACAGTTTATTAAACAGAGGGTTTATGAACATGAAAATAAAGCAATTACTAGAGAGTAAACATGTTTTCTAAAAATAGACCATAACAACTACATCTTCTTTACTTTTTTGGTAAGGATATCAGCTAGCTGTAATAGATTAGGAATCAAAATCCGTGAATTTGTGTGGTTGTGGGCAAGTCACTTGATCTGGATTAAACATCCCAAAGTTATTTTCCCTATAAGTCACTAATAGCTATTTGACTAGAAAAGTTCCATGGTGAAATATACTGCAGAAGCAGTTGGTTCAACAAAATCACTAAGTTCTGTTATTGCAGAAATTCTCAGTCTTTAATAAATTCATGTGCATTGTCGGTTTCTGAGAGTGAGCTATGCTGTGCAGTATTTCCCCACTTGATTGCACAGAGAGTGGTATGTTGTTCCAAAGCATCTTACAGACCAGGCTTCTGAAGAACTCTGAGAAATGCTATTCTGAAAATCCCCTTCAGTTCTAGTATTTTATGACTACACATGGTTAATTATAAACTATTAAAGTCAGTATAATTACTACTGCTACAATTAAACCCCATAGTTTAGAAATGCTGTTTCAAATTTTCACCAAATAACACAAAAACAATAAAACTAAAATACTGCATAGTTTTGAACTCTGGAACTTATACATTAAGTGATTCAATACCCAATTTCAAACTAAATTTTAAGGCAACTTGAGATTCAGCTAAGCTTATTTTCCTATTCGTTTTTGCTCCAGGAGCTATTAAAGTATATCTCCTGAAGGGCTATAATTCATTCCATTTAAATTGCAAGTTAATTCACTTATTTAAAAAAAGCAGAAGGATAAGGGGTTGGGGGTAGAGAGAGAGAAGCTCGTTTATAATTCAGTTAGGTTATCTTGCATCCTTAATTAAATCAGAAAAACCTTTAAACTTTATCCTATATTTGAAAGGAAACCTGAGATATGTTCCAGATACAGCACAAAAGGAATAAGCTTTAGCAAACATATCATTCTGTAACTAAAAAACGTCCTCTAATCACATTTAAATTATTAATATGCATTTTAAGTCTCATTAACAAAATACTTTATAGTATTGATCAAAGACCTTCTAAGGCCAATTAACACTTATGGTCTATATATGTATGGTATATAGAGTCTGCAAACACCAATCTATTTAAAAAAACAAAAGGATTCCCTTCTTCCCACATCCTACTCCCAGGGCCCTTGACTCTGATCAAGATTTCCAAGGAAATCTTCAGCTTCCAGAGCCCTCAGTTTCTTCAGTAAACTCTGCGAGAGGGAGTTCAGCCTGCCCTAAACTCCCAACTTCTACATCTCTGTTTACCTAGCATTTCAAAAATATACTTCTATGCCAGACGTTTTATAACCACCTACGTCTAAATCTGACCCTCACAATAATCTGACAAAAAGACAGGAAAGAGGTTATTACCCTCCACCTTTACACGTGAGGACACTCATCTGGGTAAGGTCAGATGCCCAATAGAAGGAAGAATTAGGACCTTGCTTTTTGGCTCCTCCCATGGTACTTCCTACTCACCACATAGCTCTACAATAGGCTGTGGTCACAACTTGTAAATAGCAAGGTGATTTTCTTTAAATTCTGACCTCACCATTTATTAGAGAATGGCTTTGGGCAAATTACTTAACCTCTCTACATCTCAGTTTCCCAAACTGAAAAATGGGCATACCGTGATACACATTTTATAGAGAAATAGGATTAAATTGGTTAGGGTATGTAAGAAACAAACCATAAATTTTGTTACATAATAAATACTAGTGATTTACTAATTCATTAAAGGTTCTATTAATTACTTTATTTGTTTATTTATCAAAAAAAAATACTGAGCACCCACTCTGTGCCAGGCTAGGAGTCACAATCACTTCCCTCATGGATTGTGTAGCTATTTTATTATACTTATTATAAATTATTACATGAGCACTTAACAGATGAAGAGACCAGAAAGCTGAAGACTAAGGAATAAAATAGAAGCAAGAGTAGTATGCCATGATAGGGGGGTGAAATATATCTAGGTAGGCCAAAGTAGTTTAAAATAATAGTAATACATCAGAAAAATTAAGCTTATTTATACTTTTCTAATAGTACCAATACCTCTGTTTTCCAAAACTTCCATTCATCTCTTCAAACTCATTTCTTGGTAACATAATTTCTATCATGCCACTCAGGTTTAAAGAATAACTTATTTACTTAAACCACTATCTTAAGTTCTTAATTAGAGAAAAAATAAATTCAAGGGACATCTAAAAGTTTGAGGAAATATCCTGTGGAAATCCTAAATAGTCTTTGGGTCTTGGACGTTCAGATATAGTTTTTCTGAAGGACAAACAAGCTCATTTTAATTCAACCTTTATTTGATTCCTGTCTTGAGGGGTCTTACTATAAATCACAATTGAGACTCTCTGTCCTGAGCACGTTTCACCTTTTGCTCAGCAGTGATATTCTTCCCTTTGTTTGCTAATGTTTTCAGTACACTTGAAGGGTGATTTTTAATGATAGCAGAAGAAATGGGGATAGATATGAGCAGTACAGGGAGGGCTGACATTACTGGAGATGATACAAAGAAGTAGAGTCCTTGTAAGATCTGAGGATCTCTTTAAACCTCCATATGTGGCCTTTGAATTAGAGTCAGAATACTCTCAACTGTAATAATACAAAAAAGTGTTTATTTTCTTTACATCATGCATAAACATTGGCATTTTGCCTGAGAGTTCTCTGATGCATCGATTTGATGTATGGGCTGCTATTGAATACTTCTTTGACATAGTAATTTCTGTCCCAAGATAATGTAAATCTTAGTCCTCACATACCTCTTAGTAGCTGCCAAAAATCATCATAATTAGAGGTAATAATATTCCTTCACCCATTTCATCACATGTGCATCACATATAAATCCAAGAAGGATTTATAATCTATCAGGGCAGACAAGCACTTCAGTATACAATTGCAAGAATATGTGGTAGACACTAAAACAGCCTAAGAGTTTTGGGCACATGGAAGGCCGTGTTTAGACTATTCTCATTGGTTGAATGAATGAAAGTGTAGAGGTGTGAAAGAAACTCTCAGGAAAGTAAGATGTTTGAGATGATTCTTAAAAGTAAACAAAAGATTCCAAGATAAAAGAGGTTGGGGAGAGTGTTTTGGGCAGAAGAGACTGCATGATCACAGACATAAAAGAGTGAAATCAAAAAAAAACTGCAAGCATTTTAGAATGTATCCAGTACCTAGAGCATAAAGTGTTAGGTAGAAAGTGACAGGAGATGAAGCTAAACAGGTAGAGAAAGGACACAATTTACAATGTATTTTTTATATGAAAAATAAATTTTAAAATCTGAAAAAAGTATAGTAATTTAGGAAACTTATTTAAAACAATGACTTTCTTTCCTTTTTTTTTCCATATCTCTAGTTCATAAAAATTTCCACTGAAATATTCTTTCCTCTATGGAACCATTCCTGCTCTCCACTATTTTGTAGCTATCTTAATAAACCTGTTAGCTTCTACATTATTTTTCTTTCATTATTGTTCAGCTTCAGCTTCAGGTGTACAGTGCAGTGATCAGGCATCAACATCATCCCTGAGGTGGTCTCCCTAATGAGACAAGTGTCATCGGATACCCTACAAAATCTTTATAACATTACTGATTACATTCCCCAAATTGACTTTCGTAACCCTGTGGCAATCTTGTGGTTACTGATTGTGCTTTCTAATCCCCTCACCTTCCTCCTTATCCCCTGTGGGGAGCCATGGTTACAGCTAACTCCAAGCCGTTTATGCTTAACCTGTTTCCTCCCCCTGAGGCAATTGTTTCTGCCTGCACCTGGAGGGTGCTTGCAAGCTGCTGAGGAATGTGGTGGGAGCGGCCAGTTCCCGGACACAGAAGGCTGATGCCTATCAGGGCAATTGATAGGATAATTACTTTTGAGAGTTTCAGTGAATTTTGTATCCTCTATGTGAAAGTTAAAGAATTTACATTTGCTAAGATAATGCATACTTTCGTTGCTAAGTTGCTGTGGGGACAGAGCCCCAGAGAGTAGTTTACAGGCTCTCGGCCTCACGTGGAGGAGTGCTGGCTCGGGTAGTAGATGGCCGTCAGCTGTGGCTGATTGGCCGTCAGCTGTAGCCATTGAGCCGTTGGCCACTAATATAACTGCTGCGGCTATGAAGGAGAGCCGAGGAGAGTGGAGGAGAGTGAAAGAGAGTCGTCGGTGGGTTGCAGACAAAACGAACAGCAGGTCGCACGTCCAGTGAACCCAGCCTCCAGTGAGACCGTAGTGGTATGACTCCCCTACCTATGGCTCCGTGGGTGTTCCTTTTTGGCCTCACCATATCCTGCGTTCTTGTATGGGGAGCGGGAGCAGAGACCCCGCAGGCCTCCCCGCACGACAAATGGCGCAGCGAGCAGGGTATGGTGTCGGATGAAACACTCCGGAATGTACTGGAGCAGTTTACACGTATAAAAGCTCAGCTTCGTAAGCAGAGTGTGGTGCAGGCCAAAACCTACCAAAGCATGGTGGAGCGGTTTGTTCGTGTGAGAGCCCAGCTTCGGGACGCCCATGAGGAGCGACACCGGGAACGGGAGGCGCGGTCTGCCTGGGAGACTCGAGCCTCCAGCTGGCACACCACCTTCTTGGGCATAAAAGGCGGTGTCCTCCTTTTGTTGGTCTGCTGCGGCCTTAGGATCCGAAGCTTGTGGATAGCTTACAAGGAGGCCTCCACCCACTCAGACACCTGCCACGGTGAGCAAGATTCCGACCAGGTAGGAATGGCGTCTGACTCTGGGCAGGAGGATGTATGGCCCCCACACAGTATATGGTGTTCGGTGGCCACTGTTCTCAAGAGTTGGACCCCCAAGGAGGGGTGGGAGGAGATGGATGGCTCTCCAGCCAGTGTGGAGAGGGCACTACAGGCTCTGGCTGAGCAGTTGCCGGAGGAGGAGAGGGCTACAGCCGGCCGCGCGGGCTGGATGTTCCTCACAGCTTTGAGTCTCAACACGGAAAATGTGCTTAATGAAAGGGCCCAGGTGCCTGACCAGGTGTCCCGGTTGGACGCGCTGGAAGCCCGGGTCCGCCTGTTAGAACAGGGGCCCCAAGGTGGAGACTCTGAGGCAGAGGAAGCAAGTGGAGAAAATGTACCTCCCAACCCCCAAGCCCGGCCCATCATGAAGCACAAGGTAAAGCATGAGCAACCTTTGGGCCCAGGCGTTGCTGCGGCAACCCAGCTGTGACTGAGTTCACTACCTACACCCCATACACTCCCACTGAGTTGCAGGAGCGCGGTACAGACAGCGCCCTGGAGAGCCAGTCTCGGCTTGGCTGTTACGTTTATGGGATGAGGGAGCAGACAGCATTCTCTGCTCCCCAGGCGAGATGGAAAAGCTAGCCTTCGTGACAGTGCATCCGTCCCTGCGACAAAGGTTACAAAACTGCCATAGGTTGGCCAACAACCAGGGCAACCATTCTCTAATGGCGTGGCTCACGGCTGCGGTACGCACCGTATGGGAACAGGCTGGCGAGCTGCCAGACACTGTGAGTCAATGGCAGTCATATACAGAACTTACGCAAATAATCCGTGAAATGGGTATGAGACATGCTATTTTTAACCTCAACATGCAGGGCCCAGATGACGAGCTTTTTACTGCCAGCATGAGAGATCTGGTTTTGGACACTGCACCTGCAAGTGCTTTTGGATCCTTGGTTGCTATTCTTACACCGTATGTAGGGCGACGGATCCATGAAGTTACAACTGCCATGGCCAGCCTAGGGGATGTTGAAAGCCGGAGGCGAAGGAAGTTAAGACAGGAGGTCCGCACAGTTGCGACCTGGAAGCCCAAACCAAAGGTAAAGGCGAGGTCGCAGGCCTCAGAGAGTAACACGCGCACAGATGTGGCATGATCTCGTGGCAGCAGGGGTTGATCAGGAAAAAATAGACCAGCAACCCAACGCACTCCTGCTTGAACTTTGGAAACAGTTGCGTCCGGAACAACAATTCCGGAGAAGCATAAAGGAGGAGTCTGGGAAAGCGCGACCCGTGTCCCTTCAGGACTTCATGCAGCCGCTTGAGGCCGACTCCTTGCAGCTTGATTAGGGGTGGGGCCAAGGTACCCGGTCAGAGGGGACGAGCAGGGACCGGAGGCCCCACGTGGAACTGTCCATACATTGGTCCCCTTCGAATGTACAGAGGGTTTTGGCTCTAGTTGACACTGGTGCTGACTGCAGTCTCGTTTATGGGAACCCAGAACTGTTCCCCGGACCAGCAGTCTGCATTGATGGCTACGGGGGAAAAACTGTGACTGTGAAAGCCGTTTCCTTACCACTGGGTATAGGAAGGCTCCCTCCTCGTACCTACAAGGTTTATGTCTCCCCCGTTCCGGAGTATATTCTAGGGGTGGACGTGCTACATGGCCTCAGCTTACAGACGTCGGTAGGAGAGTTCCGTCTCCGGATCCGGGTGGTGAAAGCGGTGACACGCGGGCATGCTCACCACCCTCCTCAAGCGTTGCCACAGCCCTGGCGCGTGGTTACAGTGCGACAGTACCGCCTGCCAGGAGGACAGGAGGAGATTGGTCGTACAATATTGGAATTGGAGAAGGCACATATTGTGAGGCCAACGCACAGTCCCTTTAACTCCCCAGTATGGCCTGTCAAGAAGCCAGATGGGACCTGGCGAATGACTGTGGACTATAGGGAGTTAAATAAGGTGACGCCACCCTTGCACGCTGCAGTGCCTTCAATTCATGATTTAATGGATCGCCTGACTGTCCGCCTGGGGACATATCACTATGTAGTGGACTTGGCCAATGCTTTTTTCTCCATTGACATTGCACCCGAGTGTCAAGAGCAGTTTGCTTTTACGTGGGATGGGCGTCAGTGGACTTTTCAAGTCCTTCCGCAAGGATACTTGCACAGCCCCACTATCTGCCACGGGCTTGTGGCCCAGGATTTGGCACAGTGGGATCACCCATCCTCTGTGGCCTTGTTTCATTATGTTGATGACATTCTGTTAACCTCAGATTCTCTTTCTGATTTAGAGCAAGCAGCTCCCTCTCTTCCTCGCCACCTGAAGTCACGCGGCTGGGCGGTGAATGAGGAAAAGGTCCAAGGCCCTGGCTTATCCGTCAAGTTTTTGGGTGTTGTGTGGTCAGGTAAGACAAAGGTTATACCTGAGGCAATCATTGACAAAATACAAGCCTTTCCCCGGCCGACCAAGGTCTCCCAACTGCAGACGTATTTGGGTCTGCTAGGATATTGGCGGGCGTTTGTACCCCATTTAGCACAAATGGCAAGGCCCTTGTACAATATGATAAAAAAGGGGGCCTCATGGGATTGGACAGAGGCTATAGAGCAAGCCTTCATTGCCACAAAACGGGCAGTGCAGCAGGCACAGGCTCTGCAAGTAGTGGACCCCGGCCGCCCATTTGAACTTGATGTTCATGTAACCCAAGAGGGGTATGGATGGGGCCTCTGGCAACGGCAGGAGCGTCTCCGGTTGCCAGTGGGATTTTGGTCCCAATTATGGAAAGGAGCGGAGGTCCGCTACTCTCTAATAGAGAAACAGCTGGCTGCTGTGTATGCAGCCCTAGTGGCCACAGAAGCCATCACAGGAACAGCACGCGTGTTGGTTAGAACAACGTATCCTGTCCAGGGGTGGGTCCGACGTGGACCCAGGGACCCAAAACGGGGTGGCACAGACCACCACCTCGCCAAGTGGGGTGCCTACTTGGAGCAACGTAGCACCCTTAGTTCAAGCCCTTTGAGCACAGAGCTACAACAGGTCCTGGGGCCTGTGGAGCTTGTAGCCCAGGCTGAGCCAAGTGCTCTGCCTAGAGGGGAGGACTTGGAGCCCTCGCCCTACAAAGAAGGACAGTCCCCAGTACCTGAGGATGCCTGGTTTACCGATGGTTCTAGCCGAGGGGCTGCAGCTGTTTGGACGGCTATTGGTGTGCAGCCCAAAACAGACACCATTTGGTTTGATACTGGGACGGGCCAGAGTAGCCAGTGGGCTGAATTACGGGCTGTGTGGATGGTGATCAGCCACGAGCCTGGGCCCCTAGTTATTTGCACTGACAGCTGGGCGGTGTTTCGGGGCCTAACGTTGTGGCTCCCTACATGGAAACACCAAAACTGGTTGGTGGGACACCGTCCACTGTGGGGTCAAGCCATGTGGCAGGACCTCTGGGACCTAGGGCAGAGAAAGGAGGTGACCTTAATGCATGTCACAGGTCACTCCCCCTTAGTGTCCCCAGGTAACGATGAAGCAGACGCCCTAGCACGGGTACGATGGTTAGAGCAGGCTCCTGCCACTGATGTGGCCCATTGGCTGCATAGGAAATTACAGCACGCTGGAAGCCGAACCATGTGGCAGGTGAGCAGACGCTGGGGCCTGCCTTTGAAATGGCAGGAGATAGCAGATGCCTGCTATGACTGTGCCGTCTGTGCCCAGGACAGCCCCCAAAGGCGGAGGCTCCCCTGGGAGACACAGCAAATTACACGAGGGAGGGTGCCCTCACTCGCTGGCAAGTGGATTACATTGGACCCCTGCCTAAGGCCCGCAATGCGATATATGCATTTACAGCAGTGGACACTGCTACGGGGTTGATGTTTGCTTGGCCCTGTCCGCTGCGGATCAGCGGCATACAGTGGTCGCCCTTACTGTGCGCCTCTATGGGCGCCCCAAGTCATTGAAAGTGACAGGGTACCCATTTTACGGGCAAGAAGTGCAGCGCTGGGCTGCCAGGATGGACGTGCAATGGTTGTTTCACACCCGTATAATCCACAAGCAGCTGGCATGATTGAACGTTATAATGGTCTTTTGAAGCAAGGTCTCCGGGTGTCAAAACACCCTCCCACGATGCGTGACTGGGCCTCGCGTCTATGGGACGTCCTGAGAGTCCTGAATGAGAGACCACGGAAGGGAGGGCCTGCGCCAGTAGAAGCTCTGCTACATCGAACGGCCGCTCCCATTCAATTACAAGTTACCACAAGTGAGACTCTGTTAAAGCCAGGCTACGGCAGAAATGGGAACATTTTGCTGCCAGCACCCACATGCTTGAAAGCAGGGGAACGGCAGCAATGGACTTGGCCCTGGCAGGTCAAAAGCCCCCACTGTCGGTGGTTGGGTCTGATAGCCCCATGGGGGGCCGGTTTGACTCATGATTTGCAAGTGACGCCAGGGGTGGTGGCTGAGTGGCCACCTCAAGTGACTGTAGTATACAGAGGTCCCGATACCGGGATGATTTTGCGAGGAAACTATGTGCTCTCACTATGGCCTATTATGGGGTCCCCTGTTCTGTTACATGTTGAAACTATGCAAGGGACCCCAAGCACTGCCATAAAGGTTTGGTACCACAAACCGGGAAAGGTGCCAGTGGCAGCAACCCTCCTTTCCCAGGACAAGAAGCTGGCATGTATCCTCCCAGATGGAAGGGATTTGCCATTGTTGGTTCCTAAGACTACCATTTCTTTTCGTCCATAGGTGTCAGTAGGCTAATATGACACAGGGACCCTCGCGGAAGATGCTTGTCACCTAAATTGTGAGGCGAGAACCTGTAGGGGTGGAGTGTGGGGACAGAGCCCCAGAGAGTAGTTTACAGGCTCTCGGCCTCACGTGGAGGAGTGCTGGCTCGGGTAGTAGATGGCCGTCAGCTGTGGCTGATTGGCCGTCAGCTGTAGCCAGTTAGCCAATTAGCCGCTAATATAACGGCTGCGGCTACGGAGGAGAGGGGAGGAGCGTGAAAGAGAGTCGCCGGTGGGTTGCAGACAAAAGGGACAGCAGGTCGCACGTCCAGTGAACCCAGCCTCCAGTGAGGCCGTAGTGGTATGACTCCCCTGCCTATGGCTCCGTGGGTGTTCCTTTTTGGCCTCACCATATCCTGCATTCCTGTATGGGGAGCGGGAGCAGAGACCCCGCAGGCTTCCCCGCACGACAGTTGCACGTACTCAAACTGCTTATATTGGTGCAGTAAAATAAACTCAGACGGCTTCAGCATCACTGGAGTCTGCGATCGCCATCATCATTTGTGTGAGTGTCTTTTATTCATTCCCACTCCCCCATTCGGGAACCGATCGACTTGTGGCGGCTGGCCCGTCACAATCCCCAACCCCCCCCATCTAGCAACCCTCAGTTTTTCCTCTGTCTCTGAGATTGTTTCTGATTAGTTCATTCATTTATTCTTTTCTTTAGATTCCACACGTAAGTGAGATCATATGGAATTTGTCTTTCTCTGTCTGACTTATTTCACTTAGCATAATGTTTCTAGGTCCATCCATGTTGTTGCAAATGGTAAGATTTCATGCTTCTTTATGGCTGTGTAATACTCCATTGTATAAATGTACCACAGTTTCTTAATTCAGTCGCCTACTGATGGGCATTTCAGTTCTTCCCATGTCTTGGCTATTGTTAATAGTGCTTGTCCTGCGGGAGACCCGGCAGGGTCTCTGCTCCCGCTCCCCATACAAGAACGCAGGATATGGTGAGGCCAAAAAGGAACACCCACAGAGCCATAGGTAGGGGAGTCATACCACTATATTCTCTCTGGCGGCACTACACTCTCACTGGAGGCTGGATCCACTCTGTCCGCAAACCGCCATCCACACTTGCCAGCCCAGCCGCCATCTTCTTGCTAGCCCCCATTCTCCTTCTTCTCCTTCTCCTCTGCTAGCGTAGCCACAGCAGTTATATTAGTGGCTAATTGGCCAACCAGCCACAGCCAACGGCCAATCAGCCACAGCTGATGGCCATCCACCACCCGAGCCAGCACTCCTCCACGTGAGGCCGAGAGCCTGTAAACTACTCTCTGGGGCTCTGCCACCACACTCCACCCCTACAGGCTCTCGCCTCACAATCTACGCGACAAGCATCTTCCGCGAAGGGCCCTGTGCGAGGAGCCTGGGGGTGAACGCAATATCCTGGACACAACTAGGCTCTCTGGGCACAGCCAGGGTTTCTCAGGGCACCACCAGTGCTTCTGGGCACGGCCAGACTTCCTGGACTTCTTAGGGTACCACTAGTTTCCCCGGGCACAGCTAGGATTTCTCAGGGCACTGCCACTCTCTGTGGACACAGCCACACTTCCTGGACACAGCCAGGGCTCTCAGGGCACTGCCACTCTCTCTGTGCCTCTCAGGGTACCCTGCTGGAACAACAGCGACTCACAATCAAGGTGCTTACATATTCTCACTGGCGGCCAGTCAAGAGACAAAAGCAAATATCCCCCAGTTCCACTAACAACAGTTCCCAAACAAACAGTCAAGCGGTCCATTAAATTAGGGATGGAAGGCAATTCCCCATAGTCCATAGTCATTTGCCAGGGCTGTCCTGGGGGTGAGGGATGACCTTGACCTCACCCTTATCTCCCATGGAGGACTCAGCCAGTGTTACCTCCTGGGACTATAAGTCCTGCATCGGGGCTGCCTGAGCAGGAACTTCCCGGCCCACAGGGCTGCAACGACCTTCGCTTTCTCCGGCCTGTGCTGGTTGGGGAACCGTCCACATCTTTCCACCTCTCCACGGGGCTCCATCTCGGCAGCAGCTGCATGGCTTTTCCTGTGCTGGTGGGAGAAACGTCCACGTCCTCCCACCCCTCCACGGGGGTCCAGCTCTCCGGCAGCTGCTCCTCCTGGTCCTCCAGAGACTGAGTGTTCATACACACAAACTGCTCCACCGCCCTTCGGAGAGCTTTGGCCGGCACCATACCCTGCTCGCTGCGCCATTTGTCCTGCGGGAGACCCAGCGGGGTCTCTGGTCCCGCTCCCCACATAACGCAGGATATGGTGAGGCCAAAAAGGAACACCCACAGAGCCATAGGTAGGGGAGTCATACCACTATATTCTCTCTGGCGGCACTATACTCTCACTGGAGGCTGGATCCACTCTGTCCGCAAACCGCCATCCACACTTGCCAGCCCAGCCGCCATCTTCTTGCTAGCCCCCATTCTCTCTCCCTCTTCTCCTTCTCCTCTGCTAGCGTAGCCACAGCAGTTATATTAGTGGCTAATTGGCCAACCGGCCACAGTCAACGGCCAATCAGCCACAGCTGATGGCCATCCACCACCCGAGCCAGCACTCCTCCACGTGAGGCCGAGAGCCTGTAAACTACTCTCTGGGGCTCTGCCCCCACAGTGCTGCAATAAACATAAGGGTGCATAATTTTTTTTTTGAATTAGAGTTTTGGATTTCTCTGGATAAATACCTAGGAATGGAATTGCTGGGTCAGAAGGTCCATTTTCAGTTTTTTGAGATACCTCCTTATTGTTTTCCATAGAGGCTACACCAATCTGCAATCCCACCAACAGTGCACAAGGGTTCCCTTTTCTCCACATCCGCGCCAGCACTTCTTTGTTGATTTATTGATGATAGCCATTTTGACTGGGGTGAGGTGGTATCTCATTGTGGGTTTTTATTTGCATTTCTCTAATGATTAGTGAGGTTGAGCATTTTTTCATATGTCTGTTTGCCATCTGTATGTCCTTTTTAGAAAAATGTCTTGGGTTGTTTGTTTTTTTGGAGTTGAATTGAGTGAGTTTTTAATAAATTTGGGATATTAACCCCTTATTGGATATATCACTGGAAAATATGTTCTCCCATTCAGTGGGATCCCTTTTTGTTTTATTGATGGTTTCCTTTGCTGTGAAAGAACTTTTTAGTTTGATGTAATCCCACATGTTTATTTTTTCTCTTACTTCCCTGCCTAAGGGGATATATCAGTAAAAATCTTACTCTAGGTAATGTCTGTAAACTTTCTTCCTATGTTTTCTTCTAGGAGTTTCATGGTTTCAGATCTTACATTTAAGTCTTTAATCCATTTTGAATTTATTCTTGTATATGGTGTAAGTAGGTGGTCCAGCTTCATTTTTTTGCATGTGTTTGTCCAGGTTTCCCAGCACCATTTATTGAATAGCTGCCTTTTCCCCACTGTAAATTCTTGTTAGCTTCTACTTTATATATTACGCATTTACGTAAATAATATTTTACCTCCCTTCCCTTTCCAACACCTTAAAATTATCTTACAAACTAGGATTTTCACACAGTGCCTGGTATCATAGGTTCTTAACTGAATGAATTTGTGTGATACTTTGAACTTTTCTAACATTCATACATTTTCCTTAACTAATTATCTGAAGTAACGTTAATAGCGCTCTTTTCCCTATAGAGACTTTAGTGCACTTTTCCCTATAGAGGGAGCGCAAGGGACTTACTTTCACTTCACCTGTAGAGAATTCTTTAGAGAATTGTTTTCTTGTGTGTCAAGGACAAAAGGAAATCTTCATAGAAACATAACCAGACTGTCGCATCTAGCACAACACAGGCAGTGAGCGAAGGAGAAGGGGCGGCGAAGGGTTAAGAAAGAAATAGAAATCAAGAAAGTTATGAAACAGGGGGACAAGGGTCTCACAGCCTCAAAGGACTGAGAGCCCCAAATAGGGCGCCTTGTGGCTTTTATTGATGCACACACAAGAAAGTAACACTGTTTTTGCCATGGTCTGTGAATGTCACACATTACACTAGGAAACTGATTCAAACTAATTACCCTTGCCTGTAAGCAGCGGAACTGTCAGTTTCAGGATGTACCTCCCCAAGGGACAAAACCTATATGCTGAAACTTACTGATATGATTAGATGGAGAACTGATGTTATCACATCGTTGAACCTCTTCCCAAGCAGGTTGTGGGAAGGAATACAGCCACAAAGGCAGAAGCTCTCCTTAACCAGGGCAAGGTGGGGGTCTATGCCCACCTCTAGCAACCCTGTCAGTTCTCCTGTTGGTCCCCACCCACGTGGCTACACCTGGCTTGGGTTGCTCCCTCTGTGGGGAATTTTACCCCTCATTGGCTGGCCAGCCATCCCCTGGGGCCAAACAGGGAGACATAAGGTGTAAGCACAAAGGTGAAGCAAAGTCCCTGAAAGGATTAGTCTCACAGATGCTCCTTTCTTTAGGGGCAGGTACAAGGGGACAGACGGGTAGGCTGCTGTGTGACAACACCAGACAATTAACCATGGGATATAGCTTCTAAGAGACTGGGTGTAGCTTTTATAGGTAGTATAAACAGCACTGGATTGGAGAAAAAAATTATTTACTTGGAATTCTTTTCTGCTTGCATCAGCCTTTTGATGGTTCATATCTTCTCATGCACATATGAAAGGACCTTGCCAAGGATTATCCCTATCCTTGGATGCCAAGAAAGTACAAAGGATGACTTGGGGGGCGGGGGGAAACCACAAAAAACAGGTACACAGCAAGATAGGCATAATACTGCTCTAGGTAAAAAGTTTTATCCTGCCTGTGTCACCAGGTTAAGAAACCACATAGCAGTTTTGGCGCTGTTGTCCAGCGAGTATTAGGGACGATGTGCCTCAAGAGCTTTCCATTCATTTAGTTCTTGTGATCCCCCAAGGGACTGAATTTAATGACACTGACATTCGGACACTGACCACATACCAACATGACTAATAATAAGTGGAACTGGTATAATGATTCTCGCTCTCAGAAAGACAAACTCATTTGCTGAAGGTCACAAATCTAATTACTTTTGAACAAATATCAGCAGAAGAGTGATTTCTAGTAGTTGAATAATTATATTATTTCAATATGAACTCTAATTTTCAATAAACTTTTAATTTAATAAAAATAAAAATAAGTTATTTGAGACAAGTTAGGATATTATGCTACTCCAAAAGGAAAACTATTTTACAAAGATGATGAGTATTTTTGTTCTGTAGGGTTTTTGTTATGCTTTGTTTTGTTTTTCCAAAACAATAGCAAGACTCTGAGTTCATCATTCAATTCAAATGAAAGAATTCTCTTTGGAAGTTTGGCTGTCAAGTTTTCAGGAAATCAGGAGGTCATATGTCTTCGGACCACTTCTAAATGTCCTGATACCACAGAGTTTCAGTCTCTGAAAACAGTGAAAGTCTATGTACCTACTTCTTATGCAAATTATTTGTTTAATACTTATGTGAATTGTTGTTATAAAATAGGACTACTTTTGATTTAGAACCAAGACCAAAAAATTTGTCTTAATTTTATCCTAAAGATACATGTGTGGACTTGTGACACAAATCCACCCTAATACACATAAGCATACACCTGCACACATTTATGTACATGTGGGCATGCACATTTCTACACTGAATATAAAGCTTACCCCTTTCCTGGTTCATTTTAGTCTTCTTTCTCTCTTTTACTCTCTCTCTTTCTCTCTCTCTTTCTCTCTTTCAAACACACACACACACACACACACACACACACACACACACCTCTTCTCCTTTTATAGATTAAAAACAGTTAAGGCATGATGGTGAAGCAGAAGCTTAGAGGAGACAGGGAAGATGTTATTGTAGAGGGACGCAACAGGATTTACAGAATGTTGGACAAAAAAGACAAGAGATGAAAAGAGTTGTTATTTAATAGCACTGGATTCCTTTATTACCCACCTCAAGCAAAATCTTGAGTAACTATAATCCTATCAAAATTTCCTCACTGCAAAGCATTGCTTATCAGAAAATACATCAGCTGAGTCAGTAGTTATTCAATGTCACTTCTAATGTTGTGATTCTAAAACATATCAAAGTGAAAATTTGGTTTTCATCCTTATATTTGATCCCAATATCATAAATGTGATCTGTAATACATATGATGTTACTGGTACAAACATGTTGGGATTAATAATTCATAGAATCAGAGGATTTCTGCTTCTGGGAAGGAGATAGCCCAATGCTCCCACTGCAGCAACTAGATAAAGAGATACAACTCAACAGAAAAAAAAAAAAAAAATCCAACTTACAAATGAGCAGAGGACCTGAACAGACATTTCTCAAAAGAGATGGCCAACAACTATTTGAAAAGATGCTCAACATCACTAATCATAAGGGAAATGCAAATTAAAACCACAATGAGATATTACCTCATACCTGTCAGAATGGCTATTGTCAAAAAGTCAACAAATAACAAGTATTGGCAAGGCTGTTGAGCAAAGGGAACACTTGTGCACTATTGGTGGCATTCTAAATTCGTGCAGCCACTATGAAAAAGAGTATGGAGGTTCCTCAAAAAATTAAGAATAGAACTACCGTAAGACCCATCAATTCCACGTCTGGATATGTATCCAAAGAAAACGTAAACACTCATTCGAAAAGATATATATATATATATATAATGGAATATTACTTGACCATAAAAAAGAATGAAATCTTGCCATTTGCAACAAACGGACCTAGAGGGTGTTATGCTCAGTGAAATAAGTCAGACAGGGAAAGATAAATGCCATATCATTTCACTTATATATGGAATCAAAAACAAAACAAAACAAATGAACAAATAAAACAGAAACTGACTCACAGATACAGAGAACAAACTGACGATTGCCGGGGGAGGGAGGGTGAAAAAGGTAAAGGAGAATAAAAGATAACAACCCTCCAGTTATTTTTAAAATACAAAGTAAGTCACAGGGATGTAATGTGCAGCATAGAGAAAATAGTCAATCTTATCATAATAACTTTGTATGTTGACAAATTCTTAGTAAACTTATTGTGGTGATTACATCATAAGGAATATAAATGTCAAATAACCATGTTGTACACCTGAAACTAATATAATATTGTATGTCAACTATACTTTAATAAAAAGTAAATTTTTAAAAGTGAATAAATTATTTAAAAACATATTTTAAATAAAGCAGAGTGGCGAGGTTGCAATGGGAGTTAGATGAACTGAAATTCCAGATTAAGGGAAGTCTTTCCAGGGTGAGCGGCCTATCACCAACTGTTTCCTTATGAGGGGGAGGGGAGTGGAGTCTGGCTGATTCTGTGTGAGGACTAGAGGGAAATGAAATCAGCAAGGATTTTAACAGTCAGATGGACTGTTACCCCAAATGAGGCCAGTTTTCCCACACCTGCCCCACCCCCCAAGGGCTCTTACTGAACTCTATCATTACAAGTAGGAGTTTGGGGAACCAACAAATTTGAAAGACAAAGTAAAATTTCCCATACCGTCATGATGCTTAACAAACAAAGTCCTTTTAGAGGGATGGGGTCTGCCTCAAACATATGAAGTAATTAGAACTCTCATATATTACTGGGAGAAGGATAAATCAGCACTAACCCATTGTAGTCCTCTTTAGCAGAATCTAGTAAGGTAAATATGTGTACATGGTGACCCAGCAATTCTACTCCTGGGTATTTACCCAAGGAAGATGGCATATGCCTACTCAAAGATATGTACAAGAATATTTAGAGCAGCTTTGTTTGTAATAGCCAAAACTGAGGGGAAACCTTAGCAGAATTGATAAGTAAGTAGGTATATTTATACAATATAATACACAGCAAATAAAAGAACAAATTACTACTATTTGCACCAACATGAGTGAATCTCACAGATAAAATGTTAACAAAAAAAAGTATATACTGCATGATGACATTTATATGTAGATTAAAAATTGAGGGAAATGAACCTATGATTATATAGGTCAGAATGGTAGTTAACTTTGGGAAGGTATCAACTGTCAGGGGCATAAGGAAATGTGCTGGGGAGCTGGGAATGTTCTATTTCAATCTGATGGCACTCACTTGGCTATATACATATAGAAAAATTCATCAAGCGGTATGCTTATGTGAAACCTTAATAAAAATACAACAAAATAGAATCATTTCATTTTAGAACTAGAAAGAAGCTTAGTGCTCACTTCAGCCAACTTCTTGTATAGGTGAGGAAACCAAGGTTCAGAAAAATTAAGAAGCTTGTTAATGTCATGCAGGTAATTTATTGGTTCAACAAGTAATGACTGGGTCCTTGCTCTTTGCTAAGAACATATTACGATGCAGATTAAACAAGACAGACACATTACCCGCTTTCATAAGCCTATGATTTTGCTGTAGAAATAGAACTTAAACAAATCACCTAATAATTAAATATACAATTGCATATTGTGATAAATGTTGTGAAGGACTGCCATGGGGTGTTTTTAGTGATTGCATCTGGAGCTGGAACTTAGCTCACCTAGCTGACAGGGTAGTACTCTCCTGACTCCACAACACTGCCTTTTCCATAAACTTTGAACTTTTAAAAAACTAGAAGCAAATTATAACCCTGCATGAATTTGTTTCCCCAGTTTTCAAAAAGCAACCTTTAATTGTAAAGCATAAGTAAAATGATAAATAAATTTAAAATGATGACTCCCAAGACTTGCCAAAAAAGACTCAATTTCAGTAGGGAGGTCACTGCTAAAATTATTGCACTTGATATTTGTTCCCTGTTAGTTAAATCTCCGTTCTTCAGATTCATGAGTTATATGGCCTGACAATAGGCTCTCAACCACTTTCAGTTAACAGAGCAGCCTCGGATGCCTGTTTATTTGATATTTATGAAGATCCGGTGGTTATAAATTAGCCAGCTTAGAAAACAAAACTGAGAAAAATCAATCTCAAGACAACTAACATATCCATAATAAAATTAAAACACACAACACATCTGATTTCTTAACCAACTCACAGTCTATTACTTCAGGGATTTGTTTTGAAAAACGCCTGCTACTGCTCATTACCTGGCTGGGGCAAATTTCCTCTGCAGAAAGGGCTGATCCAATTTTCTTGCGAAAAAACACAGTCATTAAGTAACTTCAGTTTTCTTTGATAAGAAACAACTGTAATACCACTGTCTTAAGTTTGGTTCCCTGAGAAGTAGACCCTGAGACAGGATTTGAGTGAAAGTAGTTCATTTGGGAGCTCACCTTAGGAAGCACCGGTGGGAAGATGGTAAAGTGAGGAAGAGAAGGAAAGGGCTGTGCACACTCACCAGGCTGGTTACCATTAGGAGACTGTAGACTACGTCTCAGCGATGGCCCACCTGACAGCCGAGGAGGCTGGGGTACTTATGCACCAGCTCCCATCCATCATTAGCAGGCTGATCCTGGGGCCTCAGCGACCTGGTGTTTCCAGCCTGCCCTTTATGTGAGCTGAGCACACAGCTGTAGGTAGAAAAAGCCCACAGGCAAAAATGACAGCTATTTGCATTAAGAAGGCATCAGTGTACAGGGGAGTGGCAAATGCTGAAGGCACATAGCATATAACTCCTTAGTGCAAGGGCATGCAAGAGAGTCAATTCTTAGAAACCAGGGTCAAGCATGTGGGGAAAGCATTGATTAATTGGTGAAGTAGAAATCAACTAAGAGAGGAGTGACTGAACAATAGTAACTTGCTTTAAAAATTGAAAAGCACTATAGCAATAAAGCTATTCTTTTCTTCACTTACTACTTGGACTATGGACCCTTTGTGGCCCAAGCCTAATGATCAAAGGAATTCTTTTTCTCAATGGGAAGACCACCAGAGGTCTTCACATGCTGCAAGTCTTCCTGGTCGGCTTCAGCAGAAGAATAGGTGAATAGTGGTCATGTATGATACCAAGGTATTTTGTATATATTACCAATGTATAAACTGTATATTGGTAATGTCACTTAATTTATTTTTAATTAAATGAAAGAAAAAAACTAAATGGAAACTAAAGGAATTGCTAAACTTTAAATAAATATTTTTTATCATATTATTTTCTAAAATACTCCCCTAAGGTTATAAAAAGGAATCATGAAATCGATTAAGAGATTAGTATCCTTGGGGTTTTTTAACTAGGTCATTCATCTTAAGATCATACAATTTCTCTTTTCTCTAACAGATGAAGTCATTACCATTTTTCATTTCCCTTGCTCCACCTCCTCATTTTTGTTAGTTATATTTTGGTAGTTATATTTTTATATTCTCAGCATATAACAATTTACATTCTTTCCTTTAGCCTAATTTTCACAATTATGTAGTATTCTTTATATTTAAGTGAAGACACTGCTCCTCATCAGTCCTTTTGCTGCAGCTCCCGCATTTCTAGAGTGTTTATTTTGATTTATCTTCAAGTGTGCTGAAGTTCATGGTCAAGCAGTTTTTTCAAGAAGAGCCCTTGAGTACTGGTAACCCTTAAGATATTTTTTTATGCTTGCCTTTATTCTTAGGTGACACCTTGACTGGGAATAATACCCTTATTTCACACTTTCCTTCCTTCAGAGCTACTTTATAATCTTTTCTTCCTTATGTTAGCGTATTGGGTGTTGCTATGAAATAATCTGATGCCAGCCTGAAGTTTTACCTTTGTAAATGAATTGCTCTCAGCCTAGAAGTTTCAAGAAATTTTCTTTTATTCTGGAAGTACTACTGTTGAGCATTTTGTATCTATTTTCCTAAAATACGATGAGGGGATTTTTTAATATGTGCTTGCTTTCCTTTCTCTCTAATTTCTTTTTTCATTTCTGTAAAATGAGGCTGTCACTTCTAGAAGTCCTTTTCCTATTGCACCTATTTCTTCCCAATAGCCATTTCCATTATACTGTAGCCAGAAGACAAATGATAAAGTCACCCACCCATTCATCTTTCTCCACACCTGGGTCAAAATTCTGTGGACTTCCCACAGTGGCTTCTGAATAGAGGAAAGAAAAGTTGAGCATGCCATGCTGTGTTGTAATCTTCCATTTTGTTCCCTCTGTAGTTTCCTGTTTCTTTCCTTAGTACCCACTTTGTGAGGGTAATGGATTGAGCTTTTTCTATTGATGATGATTACAGTGGTACCTCGGTTTTCCAACATCTTAGTTGACGAACATTTCGGTTTACAAACGCCGTAAATTTTATGGATCTATGGTATCATTAGTAAAATGAAACTAATGATAGTAAAATTCATGCGAAATTTGCAGTTTTAGGGGTTGATTTTAAAGGTCTGGAACAAATTAATCCATTTTGCATTACTTTCTATGGGGAAACCATGCCTTGGTTTTCACACGCTTCAGAACTCGAACGGTCTTCCGGAATGGATTATGTTAGAAAACCAAGGTATCATTGTATTTTTGTTGGCCCTTTACTATTTTTGTTAAATTTCTTACTCAAAAAGGTATTCTGTAAGGCAATTTTATTCTTCCATCTTAATATATTCCTAGAATTTATTTTCTTAAACTCTCTAGCTAATTTAAATGCTCACAAAGTTCAAGATCAGTGATTCATGGATTCTTGTGTCCAATAATACTGGTTTTTTACCATTTTGAATATACTTATCCACTCTGTCACTCAGTGTGACTTCATCTGCAAAGGAGAATAAGATCTTCCTGGCTACACCTTATTGTGAGGTAGCAGCAATGAGACGAATGAGGTCATGTGTAGTAATATATTTCAGAAAACTTTCTCAACCTCGAGAGAGACAATATTATTATTGTAGTTTCTACTTTCTCCTTACATGGACTGAACCATTTGCTCAAATGTTTAGTCTTTACAACTATTTGGGTAGTAAAATGGCTAAACTAGTTACCAGATTTTTCAGACTTCATTCTCTATTGTATTTTATTAGAATAGTTGTTACAGTGGATAAATTAAAAATTCCCTCTTTTTTGTATTTTTTTCCCTTAAAATCTTGAAAATAACTCAAATGGCATAACTTCAATGATGTTTTAAAAATGATTGATTCATTTATTTATAACCTGAAATCACACCATAAGGGAAGACTAAGCAGCTAAAAAAGAGAAAAAAGGAAAAAAAAAAAAAAAAGGAATGAAGCCCAGGAAGCAGTAAGCTGTTTTGTGTGTATTTACAATACTGTTGACTCTGGATAGATGATTACAGAAAAGCAAATTAAAATAAAAGGATATTTCTTTAGTTCTACCGCAGAGACAAGCAAAGTGAAAGATGGACAACTGAACACAGACATAGGAGGCCCATGGAGGCTTTACCATGTCATAAATTAGGAAGCTAAAGGACATTAAATAAGTTGTTCCCACTAATTCCTAAAACCAAAAGCTGTGTGCTGGTTTATGATAATAACCAGTGGAAGCCCTTGATCCTACGTCCAATAACTTTATACTGAGATGCAAGTAAACGTTTAGCAGATGCACTCATTTTTATGGCAGAGCTTTCTTAGGATTCTGCCAATGTGGTACCTACCTTGAGTGCAGGGGCTTCTTAATTTGCTTGTCTCTTTCCAAGAATTTATCCATACCTGTTTCTCACTGTAGACTTTCCATCTCAGAAAGATCATGAAAGATACTCAACTTTCCAGATCCATTAATCGTTACTTCCTGAGATCAAAAGGCCACTTCTTAGCACACATCCTTTTCTGTCCAAGTCTCAGGAACTATCATGCCATAGCTTTCCTCAGACAGTTACAGTGAAGGCCCATTAAACAAGTACTTTACTGGGTCATGATGTCTAGGGATTTGGAAAACAGCCCTGGGATGCCTCGTGGTGCCATATGACAGTCAGGTCCACATGTAAAATGAACTATAACAGTAGGATGTAGAAAACTTTGCTTAAAATGACAACATACTTCAAAGTTGGATATATTTTATTTACAAATAACATTTAGATACAGAGGTTAATCAGATGTTCCCAAAGATCTCCAATGTATTAGCACAGACACACAAGAGAGGAAAGGTAGCATGTTAATGTGTTTCTGCCTTATGACTGCAAGATCCAAGGTTGGTTATGTCCAGATATCTTAGTAGACATAGTGCCAGATTAAGTAATCTACAAACATTGGGTTCATATTTTTATATTTTATTTATATGATTTCTCTTAATACCTTCATTCGCACTATCTACTCTGTGCAATTATATCCCATCAACCATATGCCTTCAGGTCAACTTAAAATCATTCTTCAATTGCCACGAGTTCTGTTGAAACATTTAAAAATAAACCATATTTAAATTTTAAGCCTTCTGCTCCCTCCCACAGCCATTCTCCCTGTGAATTTATTCCATCTTTGCATTGCATGAGATTGTCTAGCAGAGCTGATAAGAGATCATTTTCATTCATTTACTATTATCAGTAGTATCCATTGTAACTATAGTATCCAGTGTAACATATTGGAATTTTCCAAGTATATCTTAATACCAGTCATACTTTATATGTAAATACTTGGCTTTTTAAAAAACTATCAAATGTAGACATTGATACTCTGAAGCCAAAAGGTTTTTAACAAAGGTGAATTCTTCCCCAGTTCCCAATAGCACCAACTCAATAACTTTTGTGAAGCCCAGGAAATGAAACTCAAAGGACTCCAGAGAGATGTGCATTATCCACATGGGAATGAAGCAGAAGTCATCCTGTTGCAATAGAGATGGCTTTATTTATACAAACGCATATATCTCTGTAACTACATTCACAACACTGTCACTTTTTTGTTCCCACTGTATTTTCATGCTTCAGAGGGATTTAGAAAAAATGTTTTTCTCATTTTAAGTATTTTTCATTCCTGATATGTCTGATTTTCATAATCTCAAAAAATAATTCTTATTCATTGATGGGTAAAAGAGAAGTTCTTAGTAGCAAGGTACTAGTGCAAATAAATAGGCTGATGGCAACACAGCATTTATAAGGCCCCAGAGCTCCTTTCAAGGACACTGCACCCCAGAATCAGACCCTAGCATATCTCCAGGAAGGAATCTATAATTTAAGTTGCTCTTCATGAGGCTGCCAAAGAACTGAGTCATTTCAACTCATGCATATAGATGTACTTGACTTATTTTAATTTTGAGATGAATAAAGAAATCCATAATATTTCTAAAGGATTTCTGCACAGAGAGTAAACACCAACTATCAAATAAATGAGACTAAAAGACTGAGTTCTTGAAATGCTAAACTCCTTTTTTAAAAGTAATGTAAATATATGCGTTGCTAAGATCCTGAGGCACTCAGTCTTAGAATTCGCGTTGGCTGAATTGGTTCTTGGACCTGAACTCACTTTAGAAGAGCCTTCAATTCCATATCTGAAGGTGACTGAAACATCATCCCTTCCCCTTTCCAGCAAGTCTTTTAAAAATCCAATGAACACAGTGCTGCACTCAATATTTCAGCAAAAAGGACTGCTGGTTAAATTCACAGAAAGAATACATAAAAGGCAGAAGAAGACAGAATTGTTTTTCTTAAAAAGAACTTTAAAAATAAATTGTGCTGCAAAACTACTTTTGCAATTATAGTGTCATATTTGGCCCCACTATGTTTCAGAGGCACTGCATTAATATAAACAAGATCATCTAACACACTTTTTTCAAAACAGTGCTTCTCGGCCAAGGGCTAGTGAGAATTCATTCTACTGCTAGGTGCCGATGACATTTTGGTTTGCTTTCCTGGCAACATTTTGGCGACGCATCCTATACTAAGAAGAAGGCTGGAAGCCAAGCGTGTGACAAGAGCCAAATCCATGTGTTACTTCTTTTCATGCTTCTTGGTTAACTCCCCCACGCCTAGCTGGAAGGTGCCCCGGTTGTCACTGGTGCTCTCCTCCCTCTGCCGACTCTCCTGAGAGACTTGACGCACAGCCTGCCGGATGGCATTCTGCACAATCTGCTTGCTGGCATTCTGCAGCTTCACCTCTTCAGGCTCATTCCCAGGTTTCTCACCTAGCCGAAAACATGCAAGGGAGGTGAAAAGAACAAAATTAATTTCGGGAACTGTGATAGGAAGGGGCAGGTAGGAAAGGTGAAAGGGAAGGTGAAAGTGTAAGAACATGCTAGAGTGGCCCAGTAAATTGTGATTTGCCCTCTGTAGCACATACTTCTCTGTCTCCCCTTCTCCCTTTCCAATACAATATCTATTCAATTGCCCCAGTAATGTGCCCAATTTATATATTCTTACCATTCCAGAATCCTCTGCTGCTAGCTGTGGTCATGAGACATAGTCTTGGCCAATGAGGGCCTCTGGGGAAATTTTTAGAAACAGAGAGACTCATGCCCCCTTTGGCCTTTGGTACCTTTCCCTTCTTCCTACATGGGATGCAGACATAATGCTTTAGGTGCTGCAGCCATCTGACAATAAACATGGAGATGAGAGCCATTCTGGGCATAGTGGGGAAGAAATAAAGAGTCCAGTTTTGAAGGCATCATTGAGCATCTGCACCAGCCCTGGACCGTGTACTCTGGATTTCCTTATATGTGAGATAAATAAACTTCTTTTTGTTTAATCAACCATTAGTCAGGTTTTATGTTGTTTGCAGCCAAACATATGCCTACTAGATATAAATTCACTGGGGCTGAAGAAGAATAGATTATTACTGAATCCATATTAAACTCAACCCTGCTCTTATAATAGTATACCAAAAAATGAAGCCATTCATTCATCAGAATCTGTCCTCCATAATCTAGAACGGGTTGGCGAATTTTTTCTACACAGGATCACATAGGAAATATTTCAGGCTGTGGGCCATATCATCTCTATAACAACCACTCAACTCTGCTGTTATATCATGAAATCAGCTATAGACAATATATCAGTGAATGCATATGGCTTTATTCCAGTAACTCTTTACTTACCAAAAAAAAAAAATCAGGCTTTAGGCAACATTTGGCCCATGCACCATAGTTTGCCAACCCCTGATCTAGAGCAGTGGGAATTTTATAATTAGAAGGTAAGGCAACCTACCCTTCTTCCTTAGTTAAAAACAAGACAAAATGATTTTATTTGGTCAGCTATGCAACTGCATATAGTTAAGTTCTGACCAATGGGGTAGAAGTTTGTGTAGTCAAAATTCTGGGAAAGGTCTTTAAAAAGGACTAGGCAGATAAAGATCCATGATTTTCTCCCCATCCTACTGCTTACATCTCTGACACAATGGTTGTCATTACAGGGGCTCTTACTAACCAGAAGGGTCCCTTTAGAATGGAAACCATTTGAAAGAAAAAAGTTAGAAGGAGCCTGAGATCCCAGTGACCAAGAAGCCACCATATCAGTCCTTGGCTGACCAACTCCAGGCATCTTTCATGTTAGAAAAACATAATATGTCTTATTGAAGGCAGTGTCATTTTGAATTTTCTTTTACTATGCAACAAGCTTATTACTAACTCATACACAGCAGGATGAGCATGAATCTAACATTTGAATAAAGTGCAATCGTGAAAATTTTAAATTCCACCTGCTTATATTTATAGTGACAAATAGAATGGGCATCATTCCTTGTTCAAAATAATCTTTTCAGATGTTTCCTCCATTTAAATATGCTGGTACCATAAAAATGTATTTTAAATCAAGGGAAGAGTGGTTTTCACCAGGATTGATTCATTAACAACAGAATTTATATATCCATGAGAACATTATCACATAAAAGAATACTGAGTCATTCTGAAGACCAGACAGCTCTTATCCCTTTAGACATATAGTTGTCATTTATTCAACATTTGTGTCACTAATACCATCTCCTGAGGGATTTACAATCTAACAAACAAGCCAAGATGAATCTATTCAAGACTAAAGAACAATACTTGTCCCCCTCCCCTCCAAAAAAGCAGGATGAAATGAGAAATCTATACCACACCAAGCAGAGAAGGAGTCCAGAGCTACAGTGTGCAACAGACTGAAACTTTAAAGTGGCAGAGAAGAATACTTTAGATATTATCTATATTAAATGAGTGCACAGTAATATTAAGAGATGCAAGGGCACAGCAATTAAGAATGTGCATTTTTAAGAACTTTAGAGTTGAGTTCAAGTCTTTTCTGCCACTTATAGCCATGTGATCTTGGGCAAGTCACCTTGCTTCTCTAAGCCTGTTTACACATCTGTAAAATGGGCAAGTAGTACCTATTTTAGGATGGTTGCTAGAGAACTAAATGACATAAAAACTATTCAGCAATTAGTGTATTTCCTGAGCACTTAGGTCCACCATTGTGTGTTGGTTGGGGTATAGATTAGACTATTATAACAGAGAAACTCAAACCTAGAGCAGCTCACACACGGGAGAGATATTTATTGCTCTCTCACATAACAGCTCAGAGACACCCCAGTGTGTAGGTAACTGTGCGCCACCAGTGTTATCTAAGGACTCTTACTTCCTTTCATCTTATTGCTCTGCCATTTCCTACTATATAGCCTTCAACTGATTAGACGATATCCCATCTGGGGCTGGAAGGTAATCAAAGACAAAATGGAGGGCAAGCAATGTCCCTTTAAAGAATTGTCATAGAAGTTGCAAACATCATTCTGCTCACTCTCTACTGGGGGAAACTGAGTCACAGTCTGCACCTAACCACACAAGAAGCTAGGAAATATAGTCTCAAGTTGGGCAGCCATATGCCCTACTAGGGTGGCTTTTATGCCAAAAGGGAGTGATTAAGGATTTTTTTAAATTACTTCAAGGGCCAAGGCTCAATTGAAAAGGGAGAGTGTGTACTTGCAGCGGATCAAACCTGATCCTCAAGGTGTACCATTGGATAACATAAGTGTGTGGACAAAATAAACACCCAAAACATCCATGGTTGCTCCTGGAAAGAGTATCTTAGCCAAGCCAGATATATGTTAACTACAAAATGTCCCTGTGGTGCAGTTATTTTTCTGTCTTAGGAAGGAGGAAGGAAGAATCTAGGAATGAGAGTGAGCTGATTTCTTAATAATAGAGATAGAGAGAAAAGAAAATCTGTACTAAATTTAGCTGTGACCTAATATTTTGAGGTAAATTGTCATGTCATTTTTCAACCATTATGAAGATAAATTGGTTAAAAAGTCAAAGACAGTCTGTGCCAAGCTGTTTCAGAAGGATCCCTTTGGTGACTTGCAAGGTTGATTTAACCCTCACTGTTCTCATTACCACTTTGCTCTGGGTTATGAATATCTATATGCAGTGGAAGGTATGGGACAAAAAGAGTAGCAAGTGGCTGGAACAGAGAAAGGAAGAAGTGAAGATGGGGGTAAAAGCCACTCAGAGCATTTAAAAATAAAAGCGAAACAAAAAGTTATACATAGAGCCATAAAAGACCTCAACTAACCAAAGCAATTCTGAGAAAAAAAGAATAAAGCAGGAGGCATCACACTTGCTGATTTCAAGTGACATTATAAAGCAACAGTAATCAAAACAATATGGTACTGTAAATAATGCTGCAATGAACATATGACTACACATGACCCCTTGAAGTTGTGTTTTGGGTTTCATCAGACAAATACGCATAAGCGGGATTACTGCATCCTTTTCTGTCTCTTGATATAGCATTTGTTTTAAAGTCTGTTTTGTCTGGTATAAATATTGCTATCCCAACTTTTTTTCTTTCTTCATGTACATTTTCATGAAATAGCTCTTTCCATCACTTTACTTTCAGTCTCTGTATGTCTTTCGATCTGAAGTGAGTCTCCTGTAGGCATCATATGTAAGGGTCTTGTGTTCTTATCCATTCAGCCACCCTATCTTTTGAATGGAGCACTTAATCCATTTATATTTAAAGTAATTGTTGATAGATATGTAATTATTACCATTTTATTATTCATATTTTTATCTGTTTTTCTCCTTCTCCCTCTCCCTCTCCCTTTTTCTCTCCCTCTCTTTCTCCTTCTCCTTCTTCAACAAGTCCCTCTAACATTTCTAGTAATACTGGTTTGATGTTGATGAACTCCTTTATAATGGCCAAGATATGGAGGCAACTTATGGAGGAATGTATAGAGAAGAGGTGGTACATATGAGGTCAGACAATTAAGTTCGTGAAGTTGCTGCAACGATGTTGCTAACCTTTTTTTGATATCAGAGGGATTATTCATTATGAATTTGTACTAACTGGACAAATAGTTGATCAAGTTTACTATTTGGAAATGCTGAAAAGACTGCATGAAAAAGTTAGACGACCTGAACTTTTTCCAACAATTCTTGGCTCTTGCATCACGACAATGCACCAGCTCACATGGCACTGTTTGTGAGGGAGTTTTTAGCCAGTAAACAAATAACTGTATTGGAACACCCTCCCACTCATCTGATTTGGCCCCCAGTGACCTCTTTCTTTACCCAAAGATAAAGGAAATATTGAGAGGAAGACATTTGGATGACATTCAGGACATCAAGGGTAATATGATGACAGCTCTGATGGCCATTTCAGAAAAAGAGTTCCAAAATTGCTTTGAAGGGTGGACTAGGCACTGGCATTGGTGTATAGCTTCCCAAGGGGAGTATTTCAAAGGTGACTATAGTTATATTCAGCAATGAGGTATGTAGCACTTTTTCTAGGATGAGTTCACGAACATAATTGTCTGACCTCATATATAAAATGGAATATCACTCAGACATGAAAAAGAATGAAATCTTGCCATCTTCAATAACATGAATGTACCTAAAGGGTGCTATGCTAAGTGGAGTAAGTCAGACAGAGAAAGACAAATGCCAAATGATTTCACTTATATGTGTAATTTAAAGAACAAAACAAAACAAACTCATGGATAGAGAACATTTCAATGGATGGCAGCTGAGAGAGGGTTGGAGGGCGGTTGAAAACGGGGAAAGGGTTCAGAAGTACAAATTAGTTGTTACACAGTAGTCATGGGGATGTAGGATATACCATAAGGAATATAGTCAATAATATTATAGTAACTATGTATGGTATCAGATGGGTAATAATAGATTTATTGGAGTGATCAATTCTTAAGTTATATAAATGTCTAATCACTATGTTGTACACCTGAAACTAATATAATATTTCATGTCAACTGTAATTGAAAAATAAAACAATTTTTAATTGTATAAAGCAATTTTTAATTGTATAAAGCAATGGAACAGAATTAAGAGCCCAGAAATAAACAAAAGCATATACAATTAACTAATATTTGACAAGAGAGCCAAGAATACTCACTAGAGAAAAGGCAGTCTCTTCAATAAACGGTGCTGGGAAAATTGGATAATCACGTGTTAAAAAATGAAACTGAACTCATATCTTATACCACTCACAAAAATCAACTCAAAATGGATTAAAAACTTAAATATTAGGACATGATACCATAAAACACCTACAAGAAAACATAAGAAAAAGCTCCATGACATAGGTCTCAGCAACAGTTTTTTGGATATGACATGTAAAGCATAAACAAGAAAATGAAAAATAAACAAGTGGGACTACATCAAACTAAAAAGCTTCTGCACTTAATAAGGAATGATCAGCAAAATAAAAAGGAAACCTAAAGAATGGGTGAAATTATTTGTAAATCATATATTTGAAAATGTTTACTATCCAAAATATATGAAGAACTTATATAACTCAATAATAGAAAAACACATAATCCAATTGAAAAATGGGCAAAGGACCTGAATAGACATTTTTCCAAAGAAAACATACAAATGGCCAACAGGTACAGGAAAAGGTGCTCAACATTATTGATTATTAGGGAAATGTAAATCAAAACCACAGTGAGATATCACCTCATGCTTTTTAGAAGATAAGAGACAGGGCCAGCTGGTGGCTCAGGTGGTTGGAGCGCCGTGCTCCTAATGCCTAGGTCACCGGTTCAATTCCCATATGGCTCGGTGAGCTGCGCCCTCTACAGTTAAGATTGTGAACAATGGCTCTCCCTGGAGCTGGGCTGCCATGAGCAGCCAAAGGTTGGTGTGGGCTGCTGACTGCTGCCATGGGACTGCTGTGTGCTGCCATGGGCTAGTGTGCCGCCATCAACAGCCGGTGGCCAGCGTGAGTGGCCAGCAGCCAGTGTGAGCTGCTGTGGGCTGCTGTGTACTGCCATGGGCTGCTGTGTGCCACTATGAGTGGCCGGCAGCCAGCGTGAGCTGCTGTGGGCTGCTGTGGGCTGCTGTGGGCTACCGCGGGCTTCCATGAGCGGCCAACAGCCAGCATGAGTGGAGCGCAAGGCTCATAATACCAGCATGGACCAGGGAGCTGTGTCCTATACAACTAGACTGAGAAACAATGGCTTGAACTGGAGGGGGGGGGCGGGGTGGAGGCGGAAGAAAGGGGGGGGGGGGAAGACGAGATAAATGCCAGGGAAGATGTGGAGAAAAAGGAACCCTGATGCACTGTTGGTAGGATTATAAATTGATGCAGCCACTATGGAAAACAGTAGGGATGTTCCCTCCCAAAGTTAAAAATAGAACTACTATATGAACCAGCAATCCCATTCTGGGTGTATAGCTGAAGGAAACAAAATAACTATCTTGAACAGTATCTACACCCCATGTTCATTGCAGTATTATTTACAATAGCCAAGACGTGGATACAACCTAAGTGTCCATCAATAAGTCAATGGATAAAGAAAATGTGGTATAAAATATACAATGGAATACTATCCAGCCATAAAAAGAAGGAAATCCTGCTATTTGAGACAACATGGATGAACGTTGAGGACATTATGTTAAGTGAAGTAAGTAGGCAGAAAAAGACAAATACTGTATGATCTCACAAAATGTGAAATCTAAGCAAACAAAAAAGTCAGATAAAAAGATAAAATTTGTGGTTACCAGAGGTGGGCGATAGGAAATAGGGGAATTGAATGAAGGTGGTCAAAAGGTACAAACTTCTGCTTGTAAGATAAGTACTGGGGATTTAATGTACAACATGATGACTATAGTTAGCATTGCTGTGTAGCATAAGTTTTTAAGAGAATAATTCACAAAAGTTCTCACTACAAGAAAAATATTTTTTTTCTCTTGTATCTACATGAGATGATGGGTATTAACTAAACTTACTGTGGTGATCACTTCACAATATATGTAAGCAAGTCACTAAGCTGTACACCTTAAACTTTTATAGTGATGTATGTCGCTATATATGAGTATCTCAATAAGACTGAAAGAAAAAATATGTAAACCACAGATACTACTGTGTGTTAGGCTTTTTGGCATACAAGGAAAGATACTCTCTCAAGCTTTTTTGGGGGGGGGGGATGCAGTTACTATGAGGATACATCTGGCATAGCCAGACATCATGGAAATATCTGGCTGAGTCTCACATTACAATTCGGAAATTGAAATAATCTAATATAGCCCCAGTAACTAGATTATCTACATTATTCTCTACTATTAGAGAGTTCCAACTTTCCATAAGTGGCAACCATCTAACAACTCTCCCCTTCTTCTGGGATCTCCCCAACTTCATGCATTTACTTACCCTTCTTTCTATTTATTCATGACATGTACTGCTTCATAATTTTACATTCTGCTTTCTCTCTGAGCATTTCAACTAAAGTTCTGTTTGCAACTTCCTGACTCTTGCTATATCTTCAGTTTAAATTCCTGAGAACCTGAAAGACTCAAGATACCACCATTAACCCTGAAAAACAGCATTTTCATGCCAAGTCATCTCTTAGGCCAGCCATAGATTGAATGCCCATGGCTCATTCTGGCCCAATTAGCTGTAGCCCAAGAGGTTGACTCAAGAGGTAAGAACACATCTACTCAGGAGGAAGAAACCACCAAGTCCCTCTGCTTTGGCAAGCACTGTGGGCAGAGAAGGCATTCACAGGATTGGCTTCATCCACTATAACAAGCAACTGGTGCTCCTAATGGCATTCATTTGAAAGGAAAGGGTATTTGAGAACATCCTAGTGGATATCCTTAAAATAAATACAGTGTGCAGAAGTGCATTACAGCCCAACAGAAGGCAGGCACATAAATCCTGAGTGTTGCCATTCACTTATACATACTACATTTGTTTGAAATTAATAAATCACCTACATGTTGTAGGTGGCCAGTTGCTAAGTTTTAAATGATACAAATGTCCTCTAGCCTAACGAGCATTTACAAGATCATTTTGGTATTTCACAAAAGATCAATCAATTTAATTAGCTTTAAACTCTCAATGCCCAATGTAAATACATCAAAGTTGGGGACTTCCAGTCGAGATGGCAGAGAAGTTAAATGTTATACTTGCCTCCTCTCACAAACAAATCAAAATTACAACTAAACTACAGAACAATCATCATTGAGAATTGCCTGAAGTCTAGCTAAACCAAAGCCCTACAGATAAGGACAAACAGAAGAAGCCACCTCAAAACTGATAAAAAGGGCAAATATGCAGAACAGGCTGGTCCCACACCTGCATGTGACCATTAAAATTTGGGAGGGTTATCTTGGCTGTGGAAGTTCCCCCGGGAGGATTGAGGAGTCCTAGCTCCACACCAGGCTCCCCAGCCAAGGGTTACAGTTCTGGGGAGAGATGTCCCCATAATTTCTGGCTGTGAAAACCAGCAAAGATTGTTGCTGAGTGAGATGAAAGACAGCTGAAGTCACACGCATTCCTCTTAAAGGGCCTGTGCATGGACTTACTCACTGATGGACTCACTCACTCTGAGCTCCGGTGCTGGGGCAGCAGCAGCTCAAGAAGCATCAGGGACATATGGGGAGGAACTGAGTTGTCTGGCGTGAGGGCAGGGGATGAAGGTGCAGCTTTCTACCAGACAGAAGTGCTGGCAAAATCCATTGTTTCTTTATTGAGCTCTCCCCACTTCTGGCATACAGACATAGGTGGCTACTATATTTGAGTCTCCATCAACATGGCTAACACCATTCATCCACCCCACCCTGGTGATTCCCTGAGACCCTGACCCCCCCAACTTTTGCATACACCAGAACTGCTTCAGTGGCTTTTTCACACAAATGGTCTGTTTTGGTTCATGCTTTGAACTTTCCTAAAATCTCTCAAAGATTCACAAACCGAAACAAGCAACATCTGGCTTTGGCATGTCTCATACCTCTTGCTAAGCAGTCTTAAGCCTGGCACTAGGGGCAGCTGGCCCCAGTTTGTGGCTTGGCCTCTCAATGACCGACAAGCCCAGAGGGGGTGACTGCCATTTGTGCATTGCTCTGTGGCTCATGCCAGGTGGCCCTGGGCACAGCACAGGCTGCAGCTGATCTTGACCTATGGTGGGGGCCCTCCCAGGTGGCCTCAGAGCTGACACTCCTGGTGGTCATCTTTGGACTGAGCCAGAGCATCACCTGGCAGCCTCCAAGAATGACACACCCAAAAAAAGCAGACTGGGGAAGCACCAGAGCCCTGCTAAAGCAAATCCTGTTCTATAGGATCCTGTCAATTCCTCCCATTGACATACAAACAGTGAGCAAGGCTCAACTACAACAGGAAGGCACACACAACCCACACAAGGGATACACCTGGAGCACCTGGCACAAGTGACCAGAGAGACTGTGCCGCTAGACACCTACTATATAAGGTCAGTATACCAAGACAGGGAGGCATAGCCCTACTTGGTACATAGAAACAAACACAGGGAGGCAGACAAAATGAGGAGACAAAGAAACATGTCCCAAATGAAAGAACAGGACAAAGGTCCAGAAAAAGAACTAAATAAAATGGAGACAAGAAATCTACCAGACAGAGAGTTAAAACACTTGTTATAAGGATGCTCAATGATCTCAGGGAGAACTTCAATAAAGAATAGGAAACCTTAAAAAGGAGACCGAAAACATAAAAAAAAAAGTCAAAAATAATACAACCAGTCAAAAATGCAGAATACATTAGAGGGAATCAACAGCAGATTAGATGAAGTAGAGGATCGAATCAGTGATTTAGGAGATAAGGTAGCAGAAAACACCCAATCAGAACAGCAAAAAGAAAAATAGCATCTAAAAAAATAAGGATAGTTTAGGGACCTCTGGGACATCAAGCATACCAACATTTGCATCATTGGGGTACTAGAAAGAGAAGAGAGACAGCAAGGATTTCAAAACCTATTTGAACAAATAATGACAGAAAACTTCCCTAACCTGGTGTAGGAAGTAGACACACAGGCCTAGGAAGTGCAGAGAGTCTCAAACAAGATGCACCCAAAGAGGCCCACACCAAGACATATCATTAAAATGCCAAAGGTTAAAGACAAAGAATCTTAAAAGAAGCAAGGGAAAAGCTGTTAGTTACCTACAAGGGAACTCCCATAGGACTGTCAGGTGATTTCTCAACAGAGATTTTGCAGGCCAGAAGGGACTGGCATGAAATAGTCAAAGTGATGAAAAGCAAGGAACTACAACCAAGATTACTCTACCCAGGAAAGCCATCATTTAGAATCAAAGGACAAACAAAGAGCTTCCCAGACAAGAAAAAGCTAAAGGAGTTCATCACCACCAAACCGGTATTACAAGGAATATTAAGGGACTTCTTTAAGAAGAACAAAAAGAGGAGGAGGAGGAGGAGGAGGAGGAGGAGGAGGAGGAGGAGGAAAAGGAGAAGAAGAAGAGGAGGAAGAAGAAGAAGAGGAAGAGAAAGGAGAAGAAGAGGAAGGAGAAAAATATGAATAATAAAATGGCAATAACTACATATCTATCAACAATTACTTTAAATGTAAATGGATTAAATGCTCCAATCTGAATGGAGCATTGAATGGATAAGAACACAAGACCCTTACATATGCTGCCTACAAGAGACTCACTTCAAATAGAAAGGCATACAGAGACTGAAAGTGATGGAAAAAGATATTTCATGAAGACAGACATCAAAAAAGAAAAAAAGACAGTATAGTAATACTTACACCAGACAAAATAGACTTTAAAACAAAGGCTATAACAAGTGACAAAGAAGGACAAAAATATTCATTGCAACATTATTTACAATAGCCAAGATATGCAGGCAACCTGGGTGTTCATTAATAGATGAATGGGTAAAGAGATAGTACATATATACAATGGTATATTACTCAGCCATAAAAAAGAATAATGTCTTGCCATCTGCAGCAGAGTATTGTGCTGAATGGAGTAAGTCAGAGAAAGACAAATACCATATGATTTCATTTATATGTGGAATCTAGGAAACAAAATAAACAAAACAGAAACAAATTCATAGATACAGAAAACATTTTGATGGTTGTCAGACAGGAGGGTGGTTGGGGGGATGGGTGAAATGGAGAAGGGGTTAAGAAATACAAATAGGGTACAGCATAAGGAATATAGTCAATAATATTGTAATAATTATTTATGGTGTCAGATTTATTGTGTACTAGATTTATCTGGATGATAGATGGGAGGGTGTTGGTGGGCAAAGTGAAAAATGTGAAGGGATTAAGAAGTACAAATTGGTAGTTACAAAATAGTCATGGGGATATAAAGTAAAGCACAGGGAATATAGTCGATAATATGGTAATTACTATATATCGTGCCAGGTGGGTGCTAGTTAGGGGAATCACTTCTTATATATATAAATATATAACGACTGTGCTTCACACATGAAATTAACATAAAATAATACTGATTATCAACTGTATTTGAAAAATTAAAAGGAGAGGGGAAGGTGAAAAGGAATAACAGGTTTAATTTTCCTGGTATAAAACAAATAAGTTATTGCGATAGTGTGATATGGTGTCAGATAGTTATTGGACTTAACATGGTGATCACTTCTTCAGGTAGCTAAATGTTGAATAACTGATGCACACCTGAAACTAACATGATATTGTACATAAACTATATTTTAATTAAAATATTTTTTAAAAATACATCGAAGTCAAGAATGTGATGTAACTAGATTTGTATTCAGTGTTTCAGTCTTTCCACCTCCAATAATTACCCACCTACAGCCCCCCAAAAAACACACACTCACACACACACTCAGACATCCCTGTGGTCATACTTCCCTGTGACATCAGCCCACCCCATGGGGGCCAGCCTTCCACAGACAGACTTCCCTGAGCTCTGCACTCTCCTCCCTCCCCTCAGAGCGTACAGTTCCACAGGTCATTCTCACCTGCACCAGTGGAAGGTGTCTGAGGAACTCAATTGCTATATAATTAATAATTGGTTTTAATTTCTTATTTATATCCATTAAAATTGTGCTTCTAACAATGATAGGAAGATCCTCCTGATAAAATTTTATTTTATTGTATTGCATTTTTTTTCCCCTAAGAATTTATGGGCCATTTGCCTGTATTACCTTAGCCCTATTATAGTCCAGTAAGGTGGGATTTAGAAAAGGTCAGTATTCCCAGTATTGAGACAGAATCCAATTAGTGACTTTCCCTCGAAAGTCACACAGAGAGTGTGGCAGAAGTCGTTCATGAGTAGTGTCTATGTCTTCCCTCTCCCCACTGAGTTACTAAATATGCAAATTACAGAAGTCCCTACCTGGGCAGGATAGGGCTCTGCCTCCCCTGCCTGCACATTCGTTCCAATACACAGAGCTGCTGATGGTGACCATGGAGCATATTTTTTATCTTCCTCTCTGATTGCTTGAGACTATAAAGGTCGTATTATTATTCATCATAACTACAGAACACAGAGAACCAGAACTAATTCTGGTCCCTTTATTAATGGAATGAGTGTCTATTTTCCAGCTCTGTAACTATAGGAATTTTTCCTGAAGGACCAGATGTTAGATCTCACTCATCTACGCCAACTGCTAACGAAGCTGTCCTGGTTGCCCTGCTTTGACACCGAGCAAGCTAAAGCTTTGTGACTTCCCAACAGAAAGTCATCGCATCTGAGTTTCCAGTTTGCTGCTAAAGCCACCAAGCCATGCTGCATCCTAGGTACCATAACCAAATCAGAAGCAGCATTTCAGGGTTTCCAAAAGGTGGATTTGAGAAACGGAAGGCAAGAAGGTATTGACAGGTATAGAATAGTTCTAAGTTATATGAGTGATGCCCCACTATTACTACCAGCCCTATCAAATCAGGTACAGGGCCTTAAGAATTACCCTTGAATCTGCCTGCAATGGCCAGGCCTATCATTTCAGAATATGGCAAGCTACTCTCATAAACTATATGGAGTTCTGTATTAAAATATCCTATAGAACAATGTGAGATAAACCAGAAATATTTTTATTAAGCATCTGCATGCAGGGTACTGTGGAGACTTACATAGGCCACTAGGTCAAAGTGTTTGTTGCATTCATGCATTAATTCATTAAAGATTTATACAGCACTTACTATATGACAAGCACTAGGCTAGGTATGAAGGATTAAAATGTTGAGCAACACAGTCATGGATCCTGCCTTATTGGAGCTTACAAGAGGTGTTAATCAGATATTCAAACAGGTTTATAATTTTGAGTCGTGGCACATGCCATGAAGGAGGCACAGGGAGCACATTTCAAGGAGAACCTGTCGTGCAGGGTGTTGTGCAGAGTCTCTGCTCCCGTTCCCCACAAGAGAACGCAGGATATGGTGAGGCCAAAAAGGAACACCCACGGAGCCATAGGTAGGGGAGTCATACCATTATATTCTCTCTGGCGGCTGGATCCACACTGTCCGCAAACCGCCATCCACACTTGCCAGCCCAGCCGCCATCTTCTTGCTAGCCCCCATTCTTCCTGCTAGCCTAGCAACAGCAGTTATATTAGTGGCCAATGGCTCACTGGTTACAGCTGACGGCCAACTAGCCACAGCTGATGGCCATCCAATCACAGTTGATGGCCATTTACTACCTGAGCCAGCACCTGTCTATGTGAGGCCGAGAGCCTGGAAACTGCTTTCTGGGGCTCTGTCCCCACAGAACCCATCTAGTGTGTGTGGGGGTGGGGGTGGGGTGCGAGTTAGGGAAGGATCTGGGACAGGGGACTTAAGGGCTAATGAGGCATTAACCAGTAAAAGCATGGTGGTTGAAGCAGTAAGGGAAGATCAAACCCAGGGTGGAAATTCCTGAAATGCATAGGAGCAGGGCCCAGTGGGGAACTGGAGGCAGCCTGAGAGGGGGAGTTGGGTACTGGAGATGACACTGTGTAGGCCACCCAGATAGTGCCCGGCCTGGGAGGCTGGGAAGTGCTGGGTCTTTTTCTGAGTGTGTTTCTGCAGTGTATCATCAAATCTGTGCCACACAGGGTAACTGGCGAAGGCTGAGAAGAGTTACATAATCAAGGTAGAAACAGAGGATTTGGAGCAGGCTTTGAAAGACTGATGGAATTTGGAAAAGCCAAAGGGAAAAGAAAGGGAATTTTTTCCCTGGTGGTGGGGAGAGCAGGACAGACATGTGACACACTGACTTGCAGTGTCCTAGAAAGCATTTACCCTGTAGAGCTATTTTATTACTTTAGAATATAATTCAACTTTTACTATATTACTGGACTGCAATGTATTATTTTTAGGAAAGCTGTAAGGAATAGTCCCAATAAAACTTGAGAAGGAAAAGACAATTTTAATCTAGAAATCAAATTTGAGTATTTTGAACAAGAAGAACAAAGGTAATTTTGAAAAAGAACAACAAATAGGGAAGACCTAATTTAGTAGCTTTCAATACTAATTATAAAGCAGTAGTACAGTCATGTACTGCTTAACAACAGGAATATGTTCTTAGAAATGTGTCATTAGACAATTTCATCATTGTGCGAACACAATAGAGTGACTGTCGTGCGGGAGACCCTGCTCGCTGCGCCATTTGTCCTGCGCGGAGGCCTTCTCACCACGCCATCTTTCAGGCGGGGCGGCCTGCGGGGTCTCTGCTCCCGCTCCCCACACAAGAACACAGGATATGGTGAGGCTGGAAAGGAACACCCACGGAGCCATAGGTAGGGGAGTCATACCACTACGGTCTCACTGGAGGCTGGGCCCACCGGACGCGTGACCTGCCGTCCGCCTTTCCGCCGACCGACTGACGACTCTTCTCCACTCTCTCGACTCTGTTCCTCTCTCTCGGCTCTCCTCTTCCACTCTCCTCTTCCGCTCTCCTCGGCCCTCCTCCGTAGCCGCAGCCGTTATACCGGCGGCTAACCGGCCACAGTCAACAGCCAATCAGCCACAATCGACGGCCATCCACCACCCGAGCCAGCACCCCTTCATGTGAGGCCGAGAGCCTGTAAACTACTCTCTGGGGCTCTGCCCCCACAGTGACTTAAATATCCTAGATGGTATAGCCTACCGCACACATAGACTATATGATACGGCCCATTGCTCCTAGGCTGCAAGCCTGTATAGCATGTTATTACTGTACAAAACAACACAATATTAAATCAAGCACAAGAGAAAATGATGCAATCGAGAGACACAGTAAACACGTATGTATGATATTGCTGCTGTCATAGCACAGCATATTGTTTCACAGCAAACTTTTATTTTTAGTAGAAAGTGTACACTCTAAAATAACAATAAAAATATAGTATAGTAAATATGGAAACCAGTGAGAGTCATTTATTATCAAGTATTATGCAGAGTATGTGCTATACTTTTATACGACTGGCAGAGCAGTGGGTTTGTTCACACCAGCATCAACACGGACACGTGAGTAATGTGTTGCACTAGGATGTTATGACAGCTGCAATATCACCAGCTGAAAGGAATTTTTCAGCTCCATTATAATATTATGGGACCACTGTTGTCCATCATTGACCAAAAGGTCGTTACGTGGCAAATGACTATTATTAAGAAAGTGTGATATTGATATAGGGATAGAAAAATTGACCAATGAAGTAAAGTGAAGAGTCCATAAACAGCCCTACACATGCAGTCACTTGACTTATGAAAAACCTGACAGTGTAGTGCAGTGGGGAAAGGACAGTATTTTTAAGCTATGAGGTTGGGCCAAGTATTTATTCACACACAAAAAATTAAGGAACATTGACTACCTCATACTATACATAAAAAGTCAGTTCCGGGTAGATTTCACATCTATATTTGAAAAGCAAAAGAATCTGGAGCACTGAGGATTTTTAGGACAGTGAAAATATTCTGTATATTATAATGGTAGGCACAAGTCATTATATATTTGCCCAAATCCATAGAATGTACAGCACCAAGAATGAACCTTAATGTAAACTATGCACTTTGGGTCATTATGATGTGTCAGTGTACGTTCATGGATTGTAAGAAACGTACCACTCACTCTGGGGGAGGCTGTGTCTGTGTAGGATTGGAAGGGTATGTGGGAAATCTCTATCTTCCCGTTAATTTTGCTATGAACCTAATACTGTTCTAAAAGAAAATAGTCTTTTAAAAGCTATGAAGTTTTAAAGGTAAATATTAAAAATATCTTTATGACCTGGGAGAAGGCAAAGATTTTTTAAACAGGGCACAAAAAGCAACAACAATAAAGGAAAAGTCAGGCTACATTAAATTAAGTGGGTTTGTCATGGATACACACACACACACACAGTGGAAAAAGGCTTTTCATTAGAGGAAGTTGGGGGTGGGGGTAATGCTTGTGAAAATGCCACCTTGAAAATGCTTTAAGTATCTAATTTTCTGAACACTTAGATAAAAAAAATAACTCAATCAAGACTGGTTTATGAATTCAGAGATCCAAAAGGCTGTTTTGACCACCACAGAGATTTCTGCGAAATTTAGCTACAGGTTTTATTCCTTTCACCCAGACACACTCAGGAAATCAAACTCTTCCCCAGTTCCTAGTTTCTTGTTGTCAGTAGTAGCTCCAGAATTTCCATAAAGAAAAGATTCAGGAATGGCAATCCAGAGGAAAGGGAAAATCAAGAATCTGTCCTGAAGCAAGGGTGTGCATAGCACTTTACACAGGACCGACCAAATACACTTTACATTTCCCATAACAAAGAGCAGGGGGGTGAGTTGGGGGAGTTGGGGTTCAGCCACTCTTTTGACAGCCATTGCCTGTCTTCTCACCTTCTCTAACCAGCTCACTTGTCCAAAGTGGCCCATCCTCTCCACCCACAGCTACAGAACAAACCTGGCTGGCCCAGAAGGTTGGCTCCTGTGTTCCCAGCCCAGGGATGTGCCAGAAACAGAGAGTGAGTGGGGGCAGCACAGCCCAGACAGACATTCTGGAATACCGGAAGTCAGGTATTTCGGCGACAGAAAAAGTGGGACCATGTGAGCTTATGTATTAAAGAAAGTGACAACACTAGACCCAAATAGAAAACAGAACAAACCTTGGAACCCTGAGGATCACGTACTCTCTCTCCACCCTGGGAGCCAGGTCTTTGCTCCGACGCACAACCTCCACCTTCACAGGCGCAGCAGCCAGCCCACCACCTTCCCAGCGGCGCCACTGCCCGTTCTGCAGCCTCTGCTGCCTCTTGGTGGCCATTCCCAGGGTTGTCACAGACTCAGGGACTGGATGTCCTTCCACAGGGAGGCAGCTGCCCTGGTTCCTGGGTAGCGTGTGTGTGTGTGTGTGTGTGTGTGTGTGTGTGTGTGTGTGTTGGCGCGTGTGTTGAGAGAGAGAGTGAAGGGAATGTAAGGTGGGGTGTGTCAGTGTGCAAATGTGTGTGTTAGTGCAGGTGTAATCCTTGACTCATGAAACAAGAATGCGGTTTTAGTTTATCAAACACAGTAACTGGCACATCATGGTACTTTCCGACCACAACAACTCACGCAAGCCATTTACAGATTTTTCCTCCCATGAGTTCTGAAGCAGCTGAAAATACAGTACAGAGGTTTCCGTCTTGATTAAGATGAAAACTTGAATTGACCGAATTACTGGATCACTTAAATATTTAACAAAAGATTCCAAGTTCCTAGGCAAAACTAGCCACGTGCTCTTCCTTCCTACCCATCATGGAAAGGGAGGGGTTGGGGGAGAGGGCGGGGACAAGGAACTGGTATTAGGTCTGTGAGTGATTTTAAAAGAATCCTTAAAAAACAAAAACGCTCTCACACTGTCCTCCCTAAAATGAACAGCATAATCCTCACAATCATCATTTTTCTGCTGAAGAAGGAGTCAGGTTCCCAGCTATGACAAGTCATCAGAAAGTACATGTCTAGAATTTAACTAAACAGTCTTTCAAAAGTAATTCTTTGTCCCCGGAGGATTTGAATGCATGGCAAGAATCTCAGGAAAACCAGAGGAAGATTGTGCTCTGACATAAAGTAAAATCTTTTCTACTCTCCGTGAAGGAGCAGCTCCCAAACTTTTGAAGACGATTCCTTTGTAATGTCAAAATATTTCACATATCCCCCTCATGGCACAATGACAAAAAGAGGCTATGAATTGAGTAATGTTTTTAGATGAATTTGAATGGTATTAATCACAACAGCCAGCCATGTAATTGAACATTGCTGGAGTTATGTGAGGCTGTGTATTCCAGCCACAGGTGTGTGATGCGAATGTGGCACCCCTGCCCCTTGAAACAGCTCTGTGGCTCCCAGGGTCTCTCCTGCTCCCACATAGGCTGGAGACTAGAAGCAATAAAAAGCAGGCAGATGTTTTAAACTAATTCCCAATGATGGGATGTAGGTAGAAGCCAGGCCATCGTATGTAACTAGAAGCCTTCCACCAGCTCTTCGCAAATTCTACCCTCTCCTAATCACTCATTTATAATAGTAAATGTCTAAATGTGCCAGGTTTGCACAAGACAGGCCAAATTTTCACCTTCAGGAAGGATTTTATGCCTAAGATTTCTCACAGTTTTAAGTACCATAAAATATTTTAAGACTTTAAAAGATTAACAGAGATAGAATCAATTCTCTCCATTTTTCAAGTGGAAAAATGGAGGCCCAAATATTGCATGAAGTCACTCACTTTGGGGCCCACACTGTAAGTCCCAGATCTGGGATTAGAGCGATACACTCTGGAGTCCCTTCCATGACCCCTTCCTACCGCTGCCTCATCTTCAGGAAGGTAAGGAGTTGGCAGCTAGTAATAGAGCCCAAAGATGATTTCCTTCTCTGCACAAAATGGAAAACACATAAACGTATGCTCTCACTGGCTTCCTAATTGTTTTTTCCATATCAAATCACTGCCTTTCATTACATCTACTATTTGTCCTTCCACTTGTTCCCCTGACAGCAGCCAGAGTAACCTTTTTAAATGGAAATCCAATATGTCACTCAATGGCTCAAAACCTTCCTTAACCTCCCATTTCAGTTGGAATAAAAGCTCAACCTCTCACCATGGCTTCAGGGCCCTGCTGACCAGGTACCTACCTGTCTTTTGTCCCATTTCACGCCCTTCTTCCTTCTTTTATTTGGCTTTGTACTCAATTCAACATGCATAATGTCTAGTTTTGAATGTATAAATGACCTGATAGCACTTACTGTGTGTTTTAGTCTGTTCAGGGTAGTACAGGCTGAGTGGCTTATACATCAAATACAGTGGCACCTCGGTTTTCTAATGTAATCCGTTCCGGAAGACCATTTGAGTTCTGAAACGTTAGAAAACCGAGGCATGGTTTCCCCATAGCAAGTAATGCAAAATGGATTAATCCATTCCAGACCTTTAAAATCAACCCCTAAAACTGTAAATTTAGCATGACTTTCACTATCTAATGATACCATAGATCCATAAAATTTACGGCGTTCGTAAACCGAAATGTTCGTCAACAGAGACGTTCGAAAACCCAGGTACCACTGTATTTATTTCTCACAGTTCTGGAGAGTGAACAGATTCAGTGTCTGGTGAGAGCCTGATTCCTGGTTGTCACGCAGGGCGGCCTGCAGGTCTCAGCTCCCACTCCCCACATAAGAACGCAGGATGTGGTGAGGCCAAAAAGGAACGCCCACAGAGCCATAGGTAGGGGAGTCATACCACTATAGTCTCACTGGAGGCTGGATTCACACAACGTGCGACCTGCTGTCCACTTTTCTGCCAACCAACCGACTCCACTTGACTTGAATCACCAACCAGCGCAGCCGTGGCACTTATATCAGTGGCCAATTGGCTAACCAGCCACAGCTGACGGCCATCCACTACCCAAGTGTCGTGCGGGGAAGCCTGCGAGGTCTCTGCTCCCGCTCCCCATACAAGAACGCAGGATATGGTGAGGCCAAAAAGGAACACCCACGGAGCCATAGGTAGGGGAGTCATACCACTATATTCTCTCTGGCGCCACTATACTCTCACTGGAGGCTGGATCCATACTGTCCGCAAACCGCCATCCACACTTGCCAGCCCAGCCGCCATCTTCTTGCTAGCCCCCATTCTTCTTCTCTTTTTTCTAGCGTAGCCACAGCAGTTATATTAGTGGCCAATGGCTCACTGGTTACAGCTGACGGCCAACTAGCCACAGCTGATGGCCATGCAATCACAATTGATGGCCATTTACTACCTGAGCCAGCACCTGTCTATGTGAGGCTGAGAGCCTGGAAACTACTTTCTGGGGCTCTGCCTCCACTCCAAGTCAGCACCTTTCCACGTGAGGCCGAGAGCCTGGAAACTGCTCTCTGGGACTCTGTCCTCACACTGGTTCACAGATGACTAACTTCTCACTGAATCTTCACATGATAGAAGCACTAAGATATTTTGCTGGGGTTCCTTTGATAAGGGCACAGTGGGGACAGAGCCAGGAGTGCCGTTTCCAGGCTCTCGGCCTCATGTGGAAAGGTGCTGGCTCAGGTAGTAAATGACCATCAACTGTGATTGGATGGCCATCAGCTGTGGCTAGTTGGCCATCAGCTATAACCAGTGAGCCATTGGCCACTAATATAATTGCCGTGGCTACGCTAGCAGAAAATGGGGGCTAGCAAGAAGATGGTGGCTGAGCCTGCAAGCACGGATTGCAGTTAGCACGGCGGATTGCAGCTAGCAAGTGGGGTTGGTTGGCAGAGAAATGGACCTCAGGTTGCAGATCATGTGGATCCTGTTTCCTGTGTCTCCAACCCAGCCGCCAGTGAGAATATAGTGGTATGACTCCCCTCTCCATGGCTCTGTGGGTGTTCCTTTTTGGCCTCACCATATTCTGTGTTCTTATGTGGGAGCGGGAGCAGAGACCCTGCATGACACCTGCATGACAGGCACGAACTCCATTCATGAGAGCTCTACCCTTATGACCTACTCACCTTCCAAAAGCCCCACCTCATAATGCCATTATCTTGGGAATATAATTTTAATATACAAATTTTTGGAGGAAACAAACATTCAGTCTGTAGAGACATTCAGTCCCTGGGCAATCCAGTTTCCTGACCTATAAAATAGGCACAATAATAGCACCTCCCTAATATTGTTATGAAGATTCAATAAGTGAATATTTGTAAAGTGCTTAGAACTATGACTTAAAGTGAGAAGTACCTAAGTGTCTGTTAAATAAATAAAAGTAAAAAGAGTTTGGATCTACATGGATTCCAAGCAGTCTATCTTTGTCTAGAATTCAAAACCTTTGTGTGGGGCATTTGACTACTTGTAGCCATACTGCATTTAGCTTTCTAACATTAGTATTATATTGAGAAGAAAAGCCTTACATGCGTATGTAACACCTCTTTGAGGCTCTCACATCAAGAGGGAATGAATGTGCAGCTGTCAGAAATGAACCTAACATGTCCCATCTGCTAATCTCATCATGGCCTGCACTTACTGTCTGTCTTTCCTCACTAGAGCATCGGCTCCCGAGGCATGACCATACTCTGTCCCCAGTACCAAGCACAGCACAGCTCACAGTGGTCACCCAGTATTTGTTCAACGAATGTTTGCTGCACTGGTTTTCCAGTTTTCATTTTGCAATTCATTCTCTTTCCTCCCCTCTCTCTCCGACCCCATTAATTTCCTGCCCTTGGCCTCCTTTGCTACATTTTGCTGCTTCACTGCAATTAGAGTTTCAGCACAGGAGGAAACAGCTGAGGAGATGCTCTTGGCACCAGCTCAGACCCTCCACATGAAAAACAGTGCAGAAAGCACACTGGAGCAAGAATATCAGAAAGGCTGCTCTAATTTCTAGATGGTATATAACTAGGCCAATTACCATATTTGAAAATTTGTACTAAGTTCATATCTCTCATTTCCTATCTTCCTGGTTTTCTCCTTTTGCATCCCTATCAACCCCTCTAACAGTCAGTTTTCAGCTCCCTCCATTTGGTTTCAAATTCTTTTCAGAACACGGCTGTAGGGACGGAGTCCCAGAGAGTAGTTTCCAGGCTCTCGGCCTCACGTGGAAAGGTGCTGGATCGGTTATTAGATGGCCATCCGCTGTAACCAGTTGGCCATTAGCCATTATTGTTTTGTATATAACTGCCGTGGCTACGCTAGCAGGTGCGTATTGTGGTTAGCAAGCACAGATTGCGGATGATGTGGATCCTACTTGCTGTGTCTCATCTGGCTGCCAGCAAGGCTGTGGTGCAGGAAGACCCCTTTGTTGGGGTATTGGCAGATGTTTGCTTCTTATGTCTCAACCGGCCACCATTGAGAATATAGTGCTATGAACCCCCTACCTGCAGTTCTGTTGGTGTTCCTTTTCGGCCTCACCATGTCCTGCGTTCACCTGCAGGGAGCAGGAGCTGAGTCCTTGCGTTACAATGGCAGTGTGAAAACAAGCTCCCTTCACTTTGGTCCAGCGATGTTCCTTGGTGATTTTGTTCCACTGGCCAACCGTTTTGCCACGAAAACACTCTCCACGTGTTTATAAACTCCCTGAACCCTGCACCACACACTGGCATATGAATCTGGGCCCACCAACTGTGGGAGGCCATCAGTCTGTGCTGAGCCAGTCCCTGTCCTAGAGACCTTGAGGGTGCTTCCCATCTCTGGGCCTTCTGAATTCACCTGCACAATCTTTGGCTTTCACACATAACACACATAAACATATCTGATTAGTTTTTTGAAGCAGAGGAATGAGAAGACAAGTCACCACTGCTTCATGTACAAATTGGACAAAGAAATACAAAACTCTGTCCACAACCAAGAGTTTTCCTCAGGCAAAATTCTAGAATATGTGTCTTTTCTTTTATTATACCTTTTTTATATAACCATGAGAATCTTGGCTTTCTTTACTATGTTGAGGTTAATTAGAAAAAGAGAACAGTTGGCTGGAAATGGAAAAGGAAATGAAGAACAAGATCAGACGTTTTATGTCTTTTTTTTTCCAGTGGTATTTCAGAAGGAAAAAGAAGCTGAAGGAAAATAAACCCAGACTTTAGCATTATTTGTTAGCTGTGTGACAGGAGGCTGACTTCATGTCTCACCCTGTTTCTCAGGGAGCTTTGGCTAGTGGCGTCAAAACTCTAAGTCAGAGAACAGCAAATGAACTGAGCATTTGATCTAAGCATCAGGTATGAAAAAAAGAAATAAGGGAGGGAGAGAGAGATGGAGGCAGGGAGGAAACGAGAAACAACATCTCTGAGGATGCAGATTACAATTAAATTGCATGTATCTACTTAATATTGTAGACCATGCCTCAAAAAGTTTCTAACCAGTAAACCATGGTAAATAAAAATCAATAATACAAGACACATTAAAACCAGTTTAAGATGCAAAAGTTTACACTGATATACTCTTTAAAGTGACAGATGGATCTCATCTCCTGGTCCCCTGTATAAGGATTCAGGACAATCTGGATAACCCCCTTCTCTGATTGCTCTCTCTGTCTTTGTCCTGGAGGATTGGGTCTGCCAGAGAAGATAAATGCTACATGGAATCACTCAAACAGTTATTGAGACTCTACTATGCCTAGGCAATGTGCTAGGCATTAGAGATATCTAGATAATCCATATTTCCTAGTCCCTAAGATGTTCACGGAAGACACAGGATATAATCTGGTTTTATGAGCAAGCCTCTTAACCCCCAGCTTAGCTTAAATCATCTTTTAAATCACAACAGTAAGGCCCTCCCTGGTATATCTCATAGGATAACTATGAAGATAAAAATTTATAAGAAATATTCAAATGATATGAAGAATTGAATATGATATATACATTGCATCAAACATACATAAAATAAGGGCTTCTTTCAAATTTTGCCATGAAGTCAAAATTCTCACTTCGCACACATTTTTCCTTAGAAAGACGTCAAATCAGTACTATTAGAGATGTAAAGAGGAAAGGGCTCACCCCATCATGGCACAGGTGGTAGAAAGCAGAGAACAACGGGAAAAGTGATAAAGAGGATGATCTGTACAGGGAAGGTCAGATCTTCGTGACGGGCCTCAGGCAGGTCATCAAGCATCTGGTTGGTTCGTGGTTCTCAAAATCTGGCATCACAAGAACCACTTACGACTGATAGTTGTAATGAAGACTGTAGAAGATGCAGATTTAGCCATGACTGCAGGTAATTCTAATGCAGGTTTCAGATGGGCCACCTGTTATTTAAGACTCTCCTTTAGTCTGTATGCAGAAAATCTAGAGCAAGGTGAAAAAAGGATGGTGGGGAAAAAAAAACACCCAACTCGTATTTGAATTTAAAATGCACATGGAAATGATTTGATACAAAATCATGTTGTTCCAGGGGGAGCAATGAATTAATTCATAGCAAGATGATGATGAAAAATATACTCTATTTAGTGTGTAAACACTATCATTACAAAGTTCATTTGCTTTAACAGACTAGAATTCAATAAAATAAAGGAGTAAGCAATTCATTGCTTGTGATTTGAGGTCAGGGTAATACAATTTAGAGCCACTGGTGGATTGCAGCTATATGACAATTTTGTATTTATTTTACCAAATGAATTTTTCGTTCACTGAAAAAAAAAATTACCTCTAGAAAAGCAATAAAAATATGTATCTAACTTCAACTTTATTATCTCCAATCCAATGAACTTAACTGTTTTGCACAGAACTAAGGAGGTCAAGGTCATACAATCTGGGATGAGCCAGAAGGCTCCATACTCTTCCAGGAATACAGACAGCATTTCTCAGTCATGTAGGTTTTCTTCAGTGTATCCCCCAGTGGTCATGGGGGAAGGGGTGGTTGAAGGTAAGTAGCAAAACAAAACTTCATCACAATATTTAAAAACATTTACAGTGCCTGCCTTACAAGTAATACATTAGTGTCATTAATGTATACAAAGGGCAGCTCAAACATTTATGTCACCCGCGTAAAACATACAATTTGGTACAATATGCATTCCCAGTGTTGATGGTAAGGGAAATAGCCACATCACTAGTCTTTTGGGATAGGAAATGATGAGTAAGGTGCAAGAAATAACCGCAACCACGACAAAGCACTTCACTTCCTGTGCTCTGTCTCCTCTCTGTAATTATAGTATGCACTTGAACCCCTAAACTCAGGATGAGAATAACAACATTCTGAGGCCACGCCCAGTTTTCAGATAAAGTAGAGTTTTCGAAGCCCCTCAGAATGCTAAGTGTTCTGATCTGAGCACTTGTTCTGCCTTCACACTGTCCTTAAATCAGGTAAAAGGGAGCTTTGCCCACACATACAATATGGCCTAAGTGGAATCCTTCACAGATAAGCTAAGGATATCTACAAACTGGTCTCTCTAAGTGAAAGAAAGGCGTAACATAGGAAGAGCAGATACGGGCCTCATGTCTCACCACTCCTCTTTCTAAGGCAGATACTGTCAACCGTTCATGTCACTTGTTCAAAGCGAGCTTGGCTAACCCTCAGGAACCGTCTCCACACAGTACTCCCAGTGGCCTTTGCCGCTTGGGCCTCGCTGTGTGCAGTTTCTAGATGGCCGAACCACACTGAGCTTAGATGAAGGTCTGGACTTGCAGCCAACTTCACTACTAACCTACCAAGTAACTTCTACAATTCGCGTGACCTGTCTGGCCTCAAGCTTCCTTTTCTAAAAAAAGAAATTCATCTAATATTCAACATTCTCTGTGCTTGCAATTATTAGGATAAGCATTATTTTCATAGTTTTTAAACTATCTGAATTTTAGCAAATTAATTAAAACAAAGATAAACATCTATTAGTGATAGGGTTCCCTGAACTAAATAACAAATTACCTAAGTGTCATGTGGTCATCTATGTGTAAGCCCCCCTCCAATTCATTATTGTATTACTGATTATTAGTAGGAATTAAAATGCTGACGTCTTATAGCAATGTATTTGGATTTTGCTGTTTGGCCACAATGAAATGCTAGAGTTCTTATTTTTCTGAATTAATAAATTCGACTCTTTAGGCACTAGTGAGCTGCCAACTTCCCCCCTTGTTTTGCTGAAGGAGGCGCAGCAAACATCTTTACTATACGCTTTCTCCCTTTCATTCCTCCCTCACCTCAGGCACACAGAACCATGGTCCAGTGCTGCTTCACGGAACAAAGCACCATTCTAGGTCCAAAACCAGAAAATCTGATTCTCAGGACCACTACAATAGTTGCACATATTACATGGAAGACGAACCATATTCAAATCACATCCCAAGATAAACATGCAAAAAAAAAAAAAAAAAAAAAAAGACACAAGCTGTTGATAAAAACCAATTCCAGATAGAAGAGTCTGCTCAACATGGATAAAAAGAGGGTCAGAACCTGATTTCATTCTTGGTTTCTATTTTATCAGTGCTCAAAATGACATTTGAAATTGTTTTCTTCCAAGGTGACAGAGCATGATTTAAGTTTGCAAGAATGTTTGTCACAGTAAGCATCTTAAGTAACTTTAAACCAGAGTTCACAAAAACATGTGAGCATCTGTTTGCTTTTCAATCAGTTATAGGCACTTCCTTCAAATATGCTTCTGCTCCTAAAGTCACATCTTCCATTATGTTTTTCACCATCTGCAAAACATAGCATGTGACTGAGGTGACAGTGACCAGCAATTTGCTCTGCTGACATACAGAGAATTGTTAATTATTAAAGAATGGCCCCCTTTGTTTAGCATATTTAAAAAGAGAAAAGAATTAAATGATACAGAAAGAGCATTACATATGATTTTCGTTCCTGCATGTTAAAATGTTTTTAAAATTATATAATAATGAAGGCAGTGTGATCCTAGCAACAAAACAGATAGATGGATAAATGGAACCAATTAGGAAGGCTGGTACCTTGCATTTGGTAAAGATGGTAGTTCATATAAGCAGGAAAAAGTACTGAGCAAATTGGATAAATATCTCTTAAAAATGTTTTAATCTCTAACTCCACATGGAGTAAAAAATGGTGAATGTTTTTTTTAAAATGAAGAACAAGCACTAGACACACTGGAATAGATGTATATGGCTGGAGAGAGAAATGGCACTGAGGCTGGAGGGTGAAAGAACGAAAAATCATAATAAAATAACAAACAGGGGTTCTGCATGGACCAATGATGATGGTGTGCCATGAACTAAGGAATGTGATTGGTTAAATTCAGCACATTTGAGGTCAAAAAGAAAGAAAACAGGAATAAAGGGAGGAAGGGAGAATAAAAACTACATAGTGAATATACATTTGATCTTGGGGAGGAAAACTCCACCTAAGAATAAAAACAAAGAAAGAAATCACAAAGAGGAAAATTGATAAATTTTACTATACTACAATATAATCTTCAGTATAACAATTAAAACACAAATAATTTTAAAAGGTAATAAACTGGGAAAAATATTTGCTATGTATGTGAAAAGGGGTTTTCTTAATATGCAAATAGGTCTCTCAAATTGATAACAACCCCAATATAAGTATGAGTTTATAATGAAAATTTAGAAGATTAATAGTCATAATGATCAACTAAGCACAAGCGTTAGCCTGTGTACCTTCCAAAGTGTAGAAATACAAAAAGGAATCAACCTACAATCATTAAAATAAGAGAAAATGGAACAGAGAGCACCAATGAAGAGAGAGCTCTACAAATTTCTGGAAGAAGGAAAGCATATAGGGTTGAGTAGACATAGGAAATAGTTGGGGAGAAGCCACAGCCTGGAGTATACTGTAAGAGGATTGCCAAGAAAGTGGGACTCAGTTAGCCCAAGAGAACAGGAAGACTCTGGGATCAGAATCTGCAGTATTGTGGAGGCAGAAGTAAGAAGCAGGATTCAACATAGGCTGAATGTTAAAGGCAACAGTAACATGTATTCATCCTCCTTCTTCAGAATGAAAACTATCCTCATCGAGCATAAAAACATGATAGTACACCCTTCTCCCCAGGCAAAAGTAAGACAATAATAATAAAATGATGGCTAGTCTCTCCCTCTTGTCCACAAGAGGGCTGCAATAGATCCAGGCATCACATCCTCATAAAGCAACATCTAGAGACAGAAAATGGATTTCTTCCTTGTGACTGTTTCTAAGAGCTAGGAATGTTTTTACTAGATGTTTTCCTCTCTTTCCACCCTCCTCCACACACACGTCAACCAGCAGGCTTCCTTTCTTATCTCTTTGGCCACAGGGCCACTCCTGAACCAATCACTGGCAATAGGAATGGGACCAACTTTATAACCTAGACTAATCAGCATTTATCTGAGTCACGTGGGTGAAAGGTAGAGACCAAGACAAAATCAGGACTCTCCACAGATGAAGGAGGAGTTGCTATTGTTCAGGTAAGCATCAATAACTGCCGCATCAGTGTTGTTAACTTTGTAGAAATACCAGGTAAGAGCATCCCATTAAGAGTTTATAACAATTGTGTTTACAACAGAAGTGCTGTTTTACAGGACAGATTTTTATAAACCATTGCCAAACAGTGGTAATAATATCTATGTAACAGTGTTTTCAGTTTTATGACACTGTCCTGGCTTTACCTTAAATACTTTATTTTTTCCCTCATCCCCAGTGCAAAGTTTTTTCTATAGTCTAGTTGGCACAAGAATACACAATATATTTATTTTCCTATGTGTTTTCTTTCAGACGTTCATCCCACCTGAAGTGCTCCGTGACAATCTTTGTAATAAATTACTGCTGCGACTGCTGCTGCCATTGCTACTGTTTCCAGCTAACCTTTATTGCAAACTTGCTATGTTCCTGGCACAGTAAGCACATTTCGTGAATTATCTCATTTATTCCTCTCAACGCCCTACATGCTGTTTCCCCTATATGCAGGCAGGCATGCAGGAGCACGTGCATAGCTGACAGGGGAGGACACCACTGTCTCCTTCCTCTGCCCGCCAACCCAGTCTGAACCCGGCTTCCCTGGCATTATGGCTGCTGCCAGAATTGTGTCACTTTGGCTTTTTTCTTAAGCCCTATCACATTAACAATGTGAGCTCTTATTTATCTCTTGTATCTTGATGAGAATGGATAGTCTGCAAGAGGGGTTGGATGAAGTAAAAGGAGGAGGCTAACTTGAAAAAAATTTATTTAGCAGAGTGGAAGGAAGCAATAAATATAAACATAATCCACCTCCTCATTTTGCCATTGCCCTAATATAACCTTTCTGACTAACCAAAACAGCCAAAGTAGCCACTATTGATTGAGCACCTACATTATTGACTCCCCACCAAAACGTGGGTGTCATTTCCTGTTTAAAGATGAGGAAAGCAGGAGCTCAGAGAGGTTAAGAATCTTTTCAAAGGTAACACAGCCAGTGAGTTGCAGATCACAGTTCAAATCTAAGCTGCCCAATTCCAAACATCATGCCCACTCCTTGGTACCACACTGTCTCCATTTTTCATACCGTATATTGTTTAAAATGCTACTTTATCTTGAAACCTATTACCAATTTTTTGTATCTTTGCTTTAGTGTGAACACTTCCTTGTGGTTTTTGCCTCCAAATCTCGATTCCCCAGAAACGTGGCATTTGGATGACATGGAAAATAAACACGTGCTCGTCTCCTCACATGAGGCAGGTCTTTGTTAAAAAGGTGGTGGGAGCGGCGACGACATAAGAGACCTAAAGGAGAGATACTACTCAGAGTTCTCTAGCGAAACAGAACCAATAGGATAGAGGTATAGATAGAGAGATAGGTAGAGACAGAGGCAGAGGCAGAGATGATAGAGATTATAAGGAATTGGTTCACATGATTGTGGGAGCTGGCAATCTGAAATCTGCAGGGCAGGCAGCAGGCTGGAGACATGGGGAAGAGTTGATGTCACAGCCTTGACCCTAGATGAAGAATTCCTTCTTCAGGCAACCTCAGTCTTTTCTTTTAAGGCCTTCCCACTCACTTATGAAGGGTGATTTAAATGTTAATCACATCTGAAAAATACCTTCCCAGCAACATCTGGACTGGTGTTTGACCAAAATCTGGTCACCATTGCCTGGACAAATTGACACATAGAATGAACCATCACAGGAGAGTTGGATGAAATTCACAGCAGGGACAACAAATACACAGCATGTCGGCACAGCACCTCCTCTGTCTGAGACCATGACAGACACCATTCATCAGCCAAGGTTCTCTTCTCTAGTGAGTTGAGTTCCACACAGCTCAGCTCCAGGAAATTAGGTTCAATATTGAATATGAGATGGAATCTACTAGCCATCCATGGCCTATGAGGTAGGGTGGGTAGCATGCTTCCCCACAACAGTGCCATTACCATGGATACATTCAATGCCCACCACCAATTCACTAGGCTCCTCCAGGCTCCTCTCAAGTCCCTAGAGGGTCTAATGGACAGATTTAGAAAATCCAGATAAACTAAAAGCAAGAAAAGCACTTTCTCCCAATTAACATATTTCTGAGCAAAAAGCTTTATAATAAACTATATACATGATTGTCTATGAAAGAAGTGAGTGCACTCGAATTAGCCGTCTACCATTATAACCAATGCCCAGCAATTATACTTACTCTTCCCCTGCAGCTTCTCAGTTCTGTATTGGCCTAAAGTTCTAATAACTGTAACCATCCGAAATTTTACAATGGGTATAATTATATTTATATATAAGACTGGCATGCCTTCTGTATTACTAATTCACACATTTGTGATATTAAAAAAACAACTGATTTTAAAAAAATAGGTTTATTATGCATTGTGTGGCAAATATATGGTACTAGCAATTTTGGCAGAATTTAATTTGATGATATCAATCACAAAGGCAAAAAGAAAAAACAACTTTATAACTGAACAAAAATATACTACAAGTTAGCGAAAAGATCTATCCCTTTTATAATCAGGTGTATATTCAAATCATATTCCAAGAAACTATGGCAATAGAGTATTCGTTATTTGACTTAACTATTTACAGGTCTATTTCCATAATTGTCAGCTCTGTAAGTTTCCATCCTCCATAGTTTGACCTTAAGGAATAAGCACTCACAATTTTGTTTTCATAGCCCCAGTTCTTACACGGGAAGGTTGACCAAGTTAACCTCTGGGCTCCAATGTCCTTATGGTTAAATTAGAGGTTGGACTGGCAACTCCAGAATTCTGAGTCTGCTAATCAAAGAAACCATACCATCTCCCAGCACATGTTCCATGTTCAGTAATAACAATAGCACACTCATCGAGGTCAGACAATTAAGTTCCCGAACTCATCTTAGAAAAATTGCTGCATACCTCATTGCTGAATATCACTACAGTCACCTTCAAAGTACTCCCCGTGGGAAGCTGTGCACCAACACCAGCACCTAGTCCACCCTTCAAAGCAATTTTGGAACTCCTTTTCTGGAATGGCCATCAGAGCTGTTGTCGTATTACCCTTGATGTCCTGAATGTCATCCAAATGTCTTTCTTTCAATATTTCCTTTATCTCTGGGTAAAGAAAGAAGTTATTCGGGGCCAGATCACATGAGTAGGTAGTGTTCCAATGTAGTCATTTATTTACTGGCTAAAAACTCCCTCACAGACAGTGCTGTGTGAGCTGGTGCATTGTCATGATGCAAGAGCCATGAATTATTGGTGAAAAGATTAGGTCGTCTAACTTTTTCATGCAGCCTTTTCAGCATTTCCAAATAAGAAATTTGGTTAACTGTTTGTCCAGTTGGTACAAATTTATAATGAATAATCCCTCTGATATCAAAAAAAGGTTAGCAACGTCACTGCAACAAGTTCGTGAACTTAATTGTCCGACCTTTGTATTTACTGCTTAACATGTCCTAACATTTTATGTATGAACTGACTCATTTAATTGTCATGAAAACTATAAGTAGAAGCTCGTATTTCCGAAAAATTACCACAATAATATCTCTTGTTCCCCCCTGTCTTCAGTACATTGCCATCACTCAAGAGATGGAGTCTATTTCCCTTTCCCTTGAACTTGTGTGAATATCTGTGACTGCCTCAACTAATAGAATGTGGTAGAAGGAACATGACATGACTTCCAAGGACAGGCATACAGTTTCTACCTGACTTTTTCCTCCCTTGGGATGCTCATCTTGGAACCCAGCCACTATGCTGTAAGGAGCCCCAAGCCACATGGAGGTATTCCAGCCAACAGCACCTAGCTAGGATCTTAGCTAACAGCCAATATCAAGCAGCAGCTATGGAAGTGAACACACCTTCAGATGATTCCAGCCCTCAGCATTCAAGCCATCCCAGCTGATGCCAAACGGAACAGAGATAAGCTATCCCTGCTTAGTGCCTCCACCCCAAATTGAAGATTTATGACTGTCGTGCGGGAGACCCTGCTCGCTGCGCCATTTGTCATGCAGGGCGGCCTGCAGGGTCTCTGCTCCCACTCCCTACATAAGAACACAGGATATGGTGAGGCCAAAAAGGAACACCCACGGAGCCATAGCTAGGGGAGTCACACCACCGTAGTCTCGCTGGTGGCTGGGTTGGAGACACAGGAGGCAGGAGCCACACTATCTGAAACCTGCTGTCCACTTCTTTGCAATCCGCAATCCACACTCCGCCACTTGCTAGCTCAGCCACCATCTTCTTGCTAGCCCCCATTTTCTGCTAGCGTTGCCACAGCAGTTACATTAGTGGCCAATGGCTCACTGGTTATAGCTGACGGCCAACTAGCCACAGCTGATGGCCATCCAATCACAGTTGATGGCCATTTACTACCTGAGCCAGCACCTTTCTATGTGAGGCCGAGAGCCTGGAAACTGCTTTCTGGGGCTCTGTTCCCACAATGACCAAAATAAACGGTGTCATGTTGTTAATCCACTAAGTTTTGTGATGGTTTGTTATGTGGTAATAGATAACTAGAACAAGGTTAGTAGAGTTTTATCCTCATTTTTTGTGATATTTCACAGTAAATCTTATCTAACCAAATTATTTAATATATTATACATTTTATATAATTTTTATATAATTATATGTATTTTCCCCCATGAAATCATGTTACCAAAAGCTAAGATGATTGACAACATTTTAGGGAAAACAAACAAAACCTCATATCAGAAAAGAGTTTTTCTTGGCCTCTTCTATTTATAGTTCCTAGGAATTTAAGAAATTAAAATTTTACTGCTGGGAGAAGCAATTTCTAAGGGACCTGACTCAATTCATTTATACCGTAGCTATAAAATTCCCTCTGAGGAATATATTAAGACTATAAAGATCAGATTTCTGCCTCTGCACTAATCACGCTAAACCCCCTGAAGACAAGGGTCATACCTGTTTAGCACTACCCCATTATAACTAGCGCATAATGTTTGCTTAATAAGTATTTAATTAGTAAGAACCAAGCTCTGTTAGATGCTGAGAATTCAGAGATAAGTTTCAAAGACTAATCTTGAACTCTGGGTGTACAGAAGCACAGCGGGGTTGGGGGATTAAATTGCGGCTGTCTGGGATCTTTCCTCACTGCCCCCCAGCATTCTTCCTGGCACTGGAAGACCAAAATGAAAGAAAGACCCTTCCAGCATTTGCCCTGCATTCATTCCACACCTGCTCTTCACCTCCCTACCCTAGGTTTCTTGGCTGCCAAGCCAGATTTTCTCCAACACTTTTCTTTTTAACTTTCAAAGCTGGAGGGAAGTTACAACAATGCTGTGGACTCTAGTGCTGGAGATGATCCAGCCTGGCTAGGACAACTACAGGAACCACTGCATAGCGAGGTGCAAGCTCCTGAGGGCGGCCTCTCCAATGCTCTGCCCTGCAGGAGAAGCCCACAAGGAGTCCTTTCCTAGGGGGCACTGCCTGCAGACACCACCCTGTGGTCCATGTGCCACATCCAGGAGAGGTCAAAGTCCACCTTGGAGACCTTGTCTGGCCTCATCAGCAAATTGACAGCAAAGAGCAGTAAGCAAAACTGCCTCCTCAGATAAAGCACTAAGGGGCCTGAACATTGCAGAGTAAACAGTCCCTTGAAGAACGGAAAGCAGTTGTCTCAGGTGGAGTGACCATGCCATCGGGGAACACAAAGCAGCACCCACCGTGGGAAGAACTCTACAGAAAAGGGGAGAGCTGGCCTTGCCGAGGCCTCACATATTCTTCAGAGAGAGAATACCTCTTCAGCAGGGCCTCTGATGAGCACGGCCTGTGCTGGGTATTACAGGCTGTTTAACAGCATCCCTAACTGCTAGCATCTAGATGTCAGAAAGGACTCTGTGCTTGTTTTTTTGTGGCAGTTTTTTGTTTGTTTTGTTTTTTTGCTCTGCTGTTGCCATCCTGAAATTCTTAATAATTGTATCTTTCAACTTGAGTTTTGTAAGTGAAGGTCAATGGGACAATGGGACATAGGCCTGTGTAGAGGAGATACATGCATTATGTCATTCCTTGCCACCCTATTTGCATAGACATACATCTGATGGATAATTAAGTTCACAAACTCTCCACCGTGGGCTTACCGCGGGCTTACACGGTGGAGAGTTCATGAACTTAATTGTCAGACCTTTTTCGTATAGCTTTAGCCATGTGCCATGAGCACAGAATTCCAGTGGACTCATAATGCATGTGAGTTCAGTGAAGCTCAACGCCTCAAAGTGAGTACAAGGTAAATGTGTTAGGTCTACAACTGAGTGCAGGGTTGGAGGAGGCCATGCCTTCCGTTAGAACCGTAACTTACTTAGAACACAGAAAGAAGGCAATTGTATGCTAAGAAATATGAACAACCAAGGCACCTTATCATATTCTTTCTTGCTCTTGTTACTTCTCTGTATTACTTATGCTGAAAACAATGACGTAGAAGAAAAGGAAAAGATAAGGTTATCCTTCGTTCCTTTACTTTTAGTTCTTCCTGACTTATCAGTAAGCCAAAGGTAGAACATGTGCATATCAAGAAGTGAAATAAAAACAGTTCAGTAAGTTCTGTGTAGCATTTCCACTGTTCCGATAAGAAATACACATGAGTGTACAAGGTACAAAATTTGAATTGTGCAATTTTGTTGATTTGGCATACAAGTTATATTGGCATTTAAAACTAGTATTGAATGGTATTAAGACAAAGAGTAAAATTCACTCTGATAATTTAAATTTTTAATTTTTCTTGACTTAGGTAAACATTAAATAGCAAATTAAAACCATAATGACAAGTCACGGATCAGGGGTGGAGGGGAAAGGGAGCCAGAGAAGGAGAGGGACAGGGAGAAAGAAAAAGACACCAAAGAAGAGAGGATAAAACTTTATATTTAAGTTCCTTTAATGACATTTTGTCCTGCTTTTTAAACAAGGGACCCCGCATTATCATTTTGCACTGTGCCCTGAAAATTATGTAGCTGGCCCTGCAAATACCACCCCTCAGTCACAGCAAATGTCCCCCTGGAGAGGGGTAAGGGGGACAAAAATCAACTCTGGCTGAGAAATACTGCCTTAGACAGTGTGAGTTTAGTAAAGACTGGCTATGCTACAAAAGCCTAGTGCTGTGCATTCTGTAGACTGCAGGATCTAAGTGCTGTGATAAGAAGCTGTAACTTAAAATGTTTTCCTGAATGTTTGGCACTTCCCAGGTTTCTCCATTTCAGGACATTGTAAGATTAGGGGAGGGTGAGATATCTCTTTCTTTTGTATAAAGACAAAGGGTCAGTTGTGAAAGTGGTGGCTAGATAGGGGAAACTGCAGACCACAGGTGGTTTCTCAAGCAAATCAACTCTGACAACAAAACAGTTGACCCCTGAACAATGCAGAAGTTAGTGGCTCCAACCCCTGCACAGTTGAAAATCCACACATAACTTTTGACTCCCCCAAAAGTAACTACTAATAGCCTACTGTTAACCAGAAGCCTTACCAATAACATAAACAGCAGATTAACACATATATTTTGTATTATATATATATATAATATTTTATATATATTATATATATTATATATATATATATATAATATAGTGTAGTCTTACAATAAAGTAAGCTGGAGAAAAGAACTGTTATTAAGAAAATCATGGGGAAGAGAAAATATATTTACACTACTATACTGTATTTATCAACAGATTAAGTTTATGTCATGTTTATAAGATGAAACATCTGTCTGTTTCTGCCTACATTAATATTGTCTTATATGATACAAAAACACTGTAGGTGTTATACATAGTAATAAAACTAGACATCAAAAATGAGAAGATAATTTAAAAAAAAAATTCCTATTTATGTACAGGTATAATGATTCATGCATTCATAATAAAGAAGCAACAATATGATTGATTTATGATAGCCTGGTATAACAGATAGGATTGCCTCACCATAGTAAGGAAATCTGAAAAAAATTTCAATATGTTTATTGAAAAAAAGCTGCATATATAATAGGACTCACATGGATCAAACCTGTGTTATTCAATGGTCAACTGTGAACTTAAAATAACATAGAAACCAATTTCCTTAAAACTCTAGTTGTACCCACATAATCCCTTGGAAAGTCTTCATGAACTTCCAACATAGAGTTCCACTCAGAGACCAACCGGGGCTTCAGGTTGTGTTGGTCTTTGGGAGGCAGCAAAACACAGCAATTCTGAAAGGCCAGCACCAAATGCAGTGAGTACCTCCATTAGCTCAGGGGCAGCAGGGGGCTCACGAAAAGGTGGAAAACGCTTAAGGATATCGTGGGACTTTTTTCTTATAGATTCATGTAAGGTAAGCCTCTAATTAAGGTTAAAAATATTTGAATACAAATTATAACTCAAATTTGTATGATGTATGATCTATTAAACATTTTATAGTAATTTCTCTAAATTATCCCAACCCTATATGATAAGAAAGATTATTACTACTCTATAATTAGGTAAACTGAGGTTCAGAAGGACTAAGTAACTTTCCCCAGATCACACAACAGGTGTAGAAAATCCTAGTTTTACAGCCAAGTTTCTGATTCCAGGCCAAATAATGTTTTCACTAACTAATCATTTTAAAGATTAAATATTCTTTCTTGTGTATAATCACCTTTTATGTTGGTATAACAAAACATTTAGGCAATTCAACCCTAGGATTCCCAAAACAAAGTGAGACTCAGCGTGTGAGTTTAGTAAAGACTGGCTGTGCTACAAAAGCCTAGTGCTGTGCATTCTGTAGACTGCAGGATCTAAGTGCTGTGATAAGAAGCTGTAACTTAAAATGTTTTCCTGAATGTTTGTTTTCAGACTAATGCATAGTCTGAAATATTGTGTGTACTACTCTATAAATAATAAATGTACTGTTCTCATTTTACCATATGTAAATTGCTTCTAACTTAAATTATATAACAAAAATAATGGTGGCCAGTTAGCTCAGTTGGTTAGAGCGTGGTGCTAATAACACCGAGGTTGCTGGTTCAATCCCCGTATGGGCCACTGTGAGCTGCACCCTCCTTAAAAAAATTTTAAAAAATTAAAAATTAAATAAAGCTGTATTTACTTAAATTAGATAACAAAAATAAATCTTAAGCCCAAGGGAAAACTGACCTAATATACTTACCTTGATTATTTTGTTCTGTGTTTGAAATTTGCAGTAATATGCCCTTTTGAAATGTGAAACCAAGAAAACTGTCCCTATTTCTCCATTTGACTCAGATTATCGTAGGAAAACCAAAAGCTACCTAGAACATCATTGGAGAAGACAGAGAGTGGACACTGCTGAGAGGAATTCCTGGCAAGTATTTTGGGTTCTGCCTTATTCCTTCCTCAACTGTGACTCATTAAGAGTCATGCCCGCAGGCAAACCACCAGGCAAGAGAGATACCATCCCCAAGGTCCTCAGGGCAAACCCCTGGTTGATGTCCCTCTACGGGTCATGTGCTCCTGCCTTCTGCCCTGCATTGAAGAACTGTGCTAACTTGGCTTTCACCCTTAGCCTAACAACAGTAGGACTCATACAGACTCTCCAGCTAATTGATGTGTGTAATCCTGGTCATATGACTGCTATGGTCATTGAGTAATTGAGATCTCACCATGAACAGGTGGGACAAAACCACTCCTAGTTTCTAGAGTGACAATCCTACAGTCCTGCCAATGACCGGAAGAGGTATCTTCCTCAAACCAGGGCAGGGCCTGTGTGGAAAGGCCCCATATGGGCAGCAGAGTTAAAATTTTCTCTTGGTTTTTACTTTAATGGATGATTATGAGGTGAAAAGAAAGGTGACCATTTGCTCATTCATTCATTTGTTTATCCAACATGTTCCAAGCACTTGCATATGCCCTGTTCTGAGAAGAGAAGACACATGAGGAACAGCCTTATAAAGAATCATGCAGGCTGCCTGCCTGTTGTGCTTGCCCTTTGAAATTAGATCAGGGTTCTCAGCTCAAATGCACAGTTAACCGCCTAGAGAGCTTATAACAAACATTTATGTTTAGGGCACACCACTAGAGAGCAGTGATATATTTTAAAAGTTTCCCAGATGATTTTAATGTGTAGCCAGCAACTGAAAACCCCTGAGCTAAAGCACAGACAGTAATGGGGTGGGCTGGAACAGGGACCAATAAGAAAAATATTTAAAATCAGATCAAAATCCTGATCCTTTCAATGTATTTGTATGCTAATTTTCATTGGGTTCTCCCCAGTATTTTATAAAAGTCCACCTTAGCTATGCTTGGAGAAACAGGAAAAGACATGTCCACCCATGCTCAAAGCAACTCTTTAAAGGGAGCATGCATAGCACACCCTTGCCCTGTCCTGGTGGTGGCAGTGGTCATTAAAGGGAGATGATCAAGTCAAAGATAAACTTCAGGGGCCAGAATCAGGCCCAGATCAAATACATCAGCTCCCCTTAGAGAGTCTCCTTTCAGGTCTTTAATATGGTCCTTCCTTGAGGGCATCATTCTTGTCATTTAAAGGTAATGGAGATAATTTCTTCATAAGGTTCATTTATGTACCTTAAAGGATAAGACAAAAGGGACTCTTCCTTCACCCTTTGCAGTCCCTGCCTCCCATCCTGTACTCCAGCACTCACAAACAGGGCCCCATGCATGGCCCAGCAGCACTAAAGAATGGTCAGTAGAAAAGGGTTTCTCTACTGGAGTAAGGCTTTCACCATTCCCAGGGAAGGCTTCCCAGGAGGAATCAGATCCAGACAAGACAGTCACTTCCCCTCTAACAGAATTGACCCATCCCTCTTCTCCATTACCCTTTATTCTCTGCCCTGTAATCACAGAACTTTAACCCTTTAGTGTATCTTTTTATAATAAAGTCCTAGTGCCTACCACCTAGCGGAGCACCTGGCTCAGAAGAGATAGACAACGAATGTGTGTTGAGTAAATGAATGAAAATACCTAAAGTGTTTATATCCCATCCCCACTCACCTATTCATGGCCTCCCCTTAATATCCTAAGCTCCATTCCCACCAAGGCTACCATCTCTTTCCCTAGGGCAGGCTGCACGTGACCTTCACTAAGAGATCTGCTCTGGTCTAAGGTGTTGGGTAGAGGAGTGGTCATAACACATTCTTTTTACTGAGTTCCAGTCAAAAGGCCAACAGTTCCACCCAACTAGCATTGCTCTGTAGGCACAAGAAAGAATAGCAAGATAAATAAAGCTTTAAATGTTGTCCTTCTTCAGAGTAGTTATTTTTAGAGCAAAACAACTATTATTTATTGACTTTACAGCATGGCCTGATGATGTGGTGAAATAATCTATTCTGAAGCATGAGTCAGACCGCAGTTAAGGCTATAGGGACCTTCACTCTAAATTCCCTGGTTAGGGGTGATCAAAATCTCATCGACAGTACTGCAATAAACATATAATTTCATTTCTTATCCCCAGATAAATGCAAAATTAAAACCGAAAGGCAGAAATGAGTACACAAGAATGTTAGAAATAAATTCCATAGAGATGACAATGAACAACTTCCGTCAGACAACACAAGATGTGGATTCCATGGAGTCCTGTCTAAATACCAGACAGACTCATCGTGTGTGGTTTATGAGAGGTGTTCAGAACAGAGATATTACATTCATAATTTTAATGTATTTCTTGAGTAACATAAGCACAATTTCTCTTATTTTAAAGAAAAAAAATCAATTTTTTAAAGGGATGGGAAAAGGTGTTTCATTTTGTCTACTAGTTTCAGCAAATAGATCATTTGTGACTATTTGGAACATGAAACAGCATTTTAACTGCAAGTTAAAGAAAAACAGTTTTTGTTTGGCATTTATGTCATAAAGCTGTTCCTTACTTTAAAAAAAAAACACCCACATGTGACATGCCTCGCACACAGGTTTTTACAAATGTAGCTCCCTTGCCTTCTCTTACATTTATCTCCTCTGTCCAATAAATGTACTGAGAACTAAGATGCTAAACCTCTAAGATGCTGAACACAACTAGAAAATAATTGAGAAAGAGGCACAGGAAGCTGAGCATCTCAAAATCACATAGCAACTCAGGAAAAGTTTTGAAGAAAAACTGCAACCCCTCTCCTAAGCTCTAGTTAGTGATTATGTGATTGTTTCACCAACAAAATTTCTTCATAAGAAAAAAAGCTTTCTTTCTAAGAAGATTCGCGTAGAACCAAAGATAATGTTCAAAGAATGGTATTTAAGAATGTGTGTGTGGCTATGACATAAGATCACAGAATGGGAACTTCTGTCTCCAAGAAAAAATAAAGGCATAGAGATTGTAAAACAATATCTCAAATCCCAAAATACAAATGCACCCTAACTAAATAATTAAATATTAAAAACATAATGCATTATACCCTCACCAGAAAATCATCAGCTTTTAAATTTAGACATGATCAGAATTATTCAGATCAGCAAGATGGCCATCTGCTTTCAAACATGCAGCTGCTAGCCTTTAAACAGCAACTTTCCATGATTCATAACTTATTCATCCCAGGATGCACTCAGACATCTGTTTTATCATCAATTCAACTTGTCATAGCATTTTGCTTTAGAATTTCATAACCTCTGCCCAGGTAACATAGTCAACTCGTAAGTCAGTCTTCTTCTCCAGAAAGAATAACTGTCTACCTCCCTATGATTGATGGTCGAATCTTGAAATCATATACATGTGTAAGTCTATAAAAAACACATTATTAGTCATTCCCTTTTAAAACAATAACATCAGTAATAGCTACCATTTCGTATGCTGTGGGTCAGGTACTTGATCTTCATTACCTCTCTGGAAAACAGATATTATGATCTTCATTTTACACATGAGCAAATCAGCAAGACTGGATGACTTACCCAATGCCACTAAGGGTGGACATGGCAGAGGTGAGCTGTTTGAACCCAGGCCTATCTGACTATCTGACTGCAAACCCATGATTCTGCAGCAAACAACTTTGTCTCATATTTGAATTGCTGTGGAATAACTGAAATATCCTCATCATTTGTATAGAGGAGAGATTATACTTAGTCCAATGCCATTTATTCTCAACTCAAGCAATAGCTTACATATAGCAGCATTAGTTGATATAAATTATGTGAGTTAACATAAATGCTTTAAAAATTATAAAGCACTGTGCAAATAATTTTTTGGATATTTTTATTATCCTGGTTAACTTTTGACAATCCTGGCTGTCCTTTCTTTCACTGTCCATCACTAAGAGTAGCAGCCTGGAGAAGATGAAGAATCCAGGAAGGGTGAAAGGACAGAGCCCATTTCTGTGTGGTAGAGAGAACCCCTTAAATATAGGCTAACTTGGAATAAGAATGCTCAATATACAGATTTTCTCCAAAGGAGACAAGCTTTATTACTTTTTTCTTTGTTTGTAATTTTACTTTGCAAATTATTTGTTGCTTGCTATTTGTTTAAAAACTATGTTGTATGTAGAAAATAAGTGGATCTAATGTCAAATCCTGGTTCTGCAACCTAACATTGTCAGGCTTCTGAGTCTTACTTTTATCATCTGTAAAAACAGGACTAATGACATCTTTTGCTCTATGTCGCTATTTTTTAAAATGACACGTAGAAAACAACTGAATGGTATGAAAAAATGATAACAGTACATTGTGTAAACAATCATGTCAAAAATAATATGCAAAAATAGTAACATTTTTTGTTTAAATAAATGGGAAAGATATTCATAGAGACAAGGTCTAAGAAGTTACATGTATATATATAAGAGATTAACAGGGGTTACTAATGGATAACATTATGATTTTTTATTATCCATTCTTACTAAAATTTCTAAAATAATAACAAAAATTTTCAAATGATGAAATGTTATTTAATTTTAAATAATGGGGAATGACAAAATGCAGTTGTTATGGAAAAAAGACATTTAGGCAGTTAGTAACTAGCTTAAATCACCTTTAAAATTATGCAGTTGATTAAAAAGCAAGACCCAACAATATGCTTCTTATAAGAAACCCACATTAAATATAATGATAAAGATAATTTAAAAATAAAAGGATGGGAAAAGATATACAGTCTATCCTCATTTTTCATAGTAGTTATGTTCTATAAAGTAGCTACAAAAATTGAATAAGTAACATGGAAATGTTACTCTCAAGGGAAATGAAAGTTTAGGTTCCTGCAAGCCTCTAGTCACAACATTTTTATCAACTGATCAATACATAATCTTGTTTTATGTGTGTTTCTGTTTAAAGACACTTCACAGCTTAATATATGTTGTTGACCTCACAGCCAACAGCTGTATAACTCTTGCCTGACTGGAGCTTATCTAACAGTTTCCTCCATAAGGCATGTCACAACCTTCTTGTGCTTAGGAACACTAGACAACACCTCAGCAGTACCCTGAGCACAATAGCAAACAGTGAATACATCAATAAAAAGCACAAATGTGTGAAAAACCAAATACACCATGAAAATCACACTACTTTACAGTATGAGAGCTGAAACAAGAAGGCAAAACACTGCCCTATTCACCATCATCTGGGAACATGCCTGTCAGTCGATTCAAATTTTTTGCTATTCTGTGCATATCCTTGAATGACAGAGAAGGTCCTGCAAGTATTATTTTTTTTTAATTTTTAAGAATTGTTTTATTTTTCAATTACAGTTGACATATAATATTATATTAGTTTCAGGTGTACAACATAGTGATTAGACATTTATATAATTTACGAAGTGATCACCCTGATAAATCTAATACTCATCTGGCACAATACATACTTATTATAATGTTATTGACTATATTTCTTATATTATATTTTATATTTCCCATGACTAATTTGTAGCTATCAATTTGTACTTCTTAATCCCTTCCACATTTTTGTCCACCCCTCAACCTCCTCCCAGCTGGCCATCAAAATGTTCTGTTTCTATGAGTCTGGGTCTGTTTTGTTTGTTTCTTTATTTTGTTCTTTAGATTATACACATAAGTGAAATCATATGGCATTTGTCTTTCTCTGATGTACTCCCCTTTTGTGTACAGCACAATACCCTCGAGGCTCATCCGTGTTGTTACAGATGGCAAGATTTCATCATTTTTATGGCTCAGTTATATTCTTTTGTATATATGTACCACCTCTTCTTTACCCATTCATTCACTGATGAACACCCAGGTTGCCTCCAAATCTTGGCTATTGTAAATAATGCTGCAATTGACATATGGATGCAAATGTCACTTCAAAGCACTGTGTTTGGTTTCTCCGGGTAAATACTCAGAAGTGGGATTACTGGGTCATTCTTTGTCTCTTGTTATAGCCTTTCTTTTAAAGTGTATTTTGTTTGGTATAAGTATTGGTACCCTAGCTTTTTCTCCTTTTTCTTTTTTTTCATTTTCAAGAAATGTCTTTTTACTTATCTTTCAGTTTTTGTTTGTCTTTTTATCTGAAATGCATCTCTTGTAGGCAGCATATGTAAGGGTCTTGTTTTCTTATCCATTTGGCCACCTTATCTTCTGATTGGAGCACTTAATCCATTTATATTTAAAGTAATTGTTGATAGACCTGTAGTTATTGCCATTTTTTTCACATTTTCTATCTTCCTACTCCTCCTCCTTCTCCTACTCTTTCTTCTTCTTCTTCAAGTCCCTCTAACATTTCTTATAATACTGGTTTGGTAGTGATGAACTCCTTTAGTTTCTTTCTTGTCTAGGAAGCTCTTTCTCTGTCCTTTGATTCTAAATGATATCTTAGCTGGGTAGAGTAATCTTGGTTCTAGATCCCTGCTTTTGATCATTTTGAATATTTTGCAAAGTTTCTGTTGAGAAGTCAGCTGACAGTCTTATGGGAGCTCCCTTGTAGGTAACTAACTGGTTTTCTCTTGCTGCTTCTAAGATTCTCTCTTTGTCTTTAACCTTTGGCATTTTAATTATGATGTGTCTTGGTGTGGGCCTGTTTGAGTTCATCTTGTTTAGGACCCTCTGCACTTCCTGGGCTTGTATATCTATTTTTTTCACCTGGTTAGGGAAGTTTTCCGTCATTATTTCTTCAAATAGGTTTTCAATTCTTTGCTCTCTCTCTCCTTCTGGTACCTCTATGATATGAATGTTAGTACACTTCATGTTGTCCCAGAGGCCCCTTAAACTATCCTCATTTTTTTGGATTCTTTTTTCTTTTTGCTGTTCTGATTGGGTGTTTTCTGCTACCTTAACTTCTATATCCCTCTAATGTATTCTTTATTACAGTTATTGTATATTTTATTTCTGATTGGTTCTTTTTTTATGTTTTATATCTCCATTTTAATGTTTTTTATCTCTTTTTTAAAGTTCTCACTGAGTTCATCTACTTTTCCCCTAAGTTCCCCAGTTTTTTGAACTCTGTGTCTCATAAATTGCTTGCCTCAATTTTCTTTTCGGTTCTTTTTCTGGAGCTTTGTCCTGTTCTTTCACTGGGACATGTTTCTTTTTTCCCCATTTGGCTGCTTCCCTATGTTTGCTTCTATGTACTAGGTAGAGCTGCTATGTCTCCCAGGCTTAGTAGAGTGGGCTTATATAGTAGGTGTTCTGTGGCTCCCAATGGCACAGTATCCTTAGTCATCTAAGCTGGGTGCTCCAGGTTTGTTCCTTGTTTGCATTGTGTGTGCCCTCCTGTTGTAGTTGAGCCTTAGTTGTTACATGCACATCAGTGGGAGAGACTGACCCTGAGGCTGATTAGTTGTGAGGACTATCCATGAATACAGTGGAGAAGCTGTTGTGCAGGGGCTGAATGTGTGGAGCAGGATTCACTTTAGCAGGGCTCTGGTGCCTGCCCAGTCTGTGCTTTGGGCATGTCATCCTCAGAGGCAGCTAGGAGATGTTCCAGCTTGATCCAAAGCTGGCCACTGGGCATGCCAGCCCTGGGGCCTCCTAGGAGGGGCCCTACCAAAGGTCAAGTTCAGCCACAGCTTGTGTCCTGCCCAGGGCAACCTGGCATGAACCATAAAGCCACATGGCATGAACCATGATGGCCACAAACTGCACTGGGCTTGGAGGTGCCTCAAGAGGGAAAACCATGAACTGAGTTTGGCTGCCACTAGTGCTAGGCTGGGGGCTGTCAGCAAGTGGTAGAGGACTTCCAAAGCCAGATGTTGCTTGTTTGGGTTTTCTGAATCTTTGAGAGACTTCAGAAAATTCCACAGCATGTGCCAAAATAGGCTGTTTGTAAGGAAAAGCCACTGGAAACAGTTTAGGTGGGCCCACAGGTTGGGTGGGGCAGGGTCACAGGGAATCACAAGGTGGGGTGAAGAGAGTTATCCAGGTTGATGGAGACTCAGATATGGAAGCCACTTGTGTCTGCATGCAGGGAGTGGGGAGGGCTCAACAAAGAAATAATGGATTCTGCCAGTACTTCTGTCTAGGAGAAAGCTGCCCTTCCAGTCCTTGCCCTAAAGCCAGACAACTGTGTTCCTCCCCCTATGCCCCTGGCACCTTTTGAGCTGCTGCCCCAGCACTGGAGCTCAAAGCGAGTGAGAATCCATCAGCAAGTAAGTTTGTGTGTGGGCCCTTTAAGAGGATCGCCTGGGACTGCATCTGCCCTTCATCTCATACAGGCAGCATCTCCACTGGTTTTCATAGCCAGAAGTTGCTATGGGGACTTTTCTCCTCAGCGCTGGAACCCTGGCCTTGGGATCCTGGTGTAGGATCCCAGCTGGGACCCCTCACTCCTCTGCAACTGAGATAGTTGTTTCCATTTTTAACCATGATATGGGGGTGTGGGACCAGCTGGTTCTGCGTTTCTGCCCCTCCTACCAGTCTCAATGTGGTTTCTTCTGTATAGGACTTAGTTATAGGACTTCTGTTCATCTAGACTTCAGGCCATTCTCAATGATGGTTGTTCTGTAGTTTAGTTGTAGTTTTGATGTGGTTATGAGAAGAGGCAAGCACAGAATTGACCTACTCTGCCATCTTGACCAGAAATCTGCAAGTATTCATTTTGACTGATCTATTTTACAACAGATTTTAGTGAGTAGGCAAATTTGAAAATATGGAATTCATAAATAATGAGGATCAACTGTACCATGTAAACACTAATCAAAAGAAAGTTGACATGGCTATATTGTTATCAGTCAAAACAGATGTCAGAGCAAGAAAAATTACCACAGATAAAGAGGGACACTACTTAATGATAAAAGAGTTGATTCACCAAGAAGACATAACAATCTTCATAAGAGAGCTGCATAATACATGAAGCAAAAAGTGATAAACCAAATGGAAAAATCCACAGTTTTTGCTAGAGTCTTCAGCACTCCTCTTTTAGTAATCAATAGACCAAGTCGACTGAGTATGAGCCAGCATATAGAAGAAATAAACAACAACACTATCAACTAACTATCAAAGTGACATTTATAGAGCACTACACTCAAAAAAAACAACAACAACAACCAGAACACACATTGTTTTTAGTGCACATGAAACATCACCAATATAGACCATATTCTATCTCATAAACATACCTTGCCAAATTAAAAACAGTTGAAATCACAGAAAGTTTATTCTCTGACCATAGTGGCATTAAACTAGAAATCAATAACAGAAAGATATGTAGGGAATCCCCAAATACCTGGAAAGTAAAGAACACAGTTCTAAATAATCTATCAGAAGGGTGCCCAGTTAGCTCAGTTGGTTAGAGTGTGGTGCTGTTAACACCAAGGTTGCCAGTTCCATCCCTGCATGGCCACTGTGAGCTGTACCCTCCTTAAAAAACAAACAAAAAAAACACACAACTATATTCTAAATAATCCATCAGAAAAAAAGGAGGTATCAAAGGAAATTTTAAAATATTTTGAACTAAATAAAAATACATTAAAATTGTAAGACAGGGAGACCGGTTGCTCAGTGGTTAGAGCGCAGTGCTCATAAAACCAAGGTCACCAGTTTGATTCCCACATGGACCAGTGAGCTGCGCCCTCAATAACTACTGTGTTTCCCTGAAAATAAGACCAAGCCAGACAATCAGCTCTAATGCATCTTTTGGAGCAAAAATTAATATAAGACCTAGTCTTATTTTACTGTAATATAAGACCAGGTCTAATATAATATAATATAATACCAAGTATAAAATAATATAATATAATACCAAGTATTAAATAATATAATAAATATAATATAATATAATATAATATAATATAATATAATATAATACCGGGTCTTATAGTAATTTTTGCTCCAAAAGACGCATTAGAACTGATTGTCCACTAGGTCTTATTTTCAGGGAAACAGCGTAGACTGAAGACAATGACTTGACCTGGAGCTGAGCTGCGCCCTCCACAACTAGATTGAATCTGATGGGTCCTGGAAAAACACACTGTTCCCCAATATTCCCCAACAAAAATGTAAAAAAATTATCTGTAAGACATATTAAAGCAATGCTTAGATGGGAGTTTATAGCATTAAATGCTTATATTAGAAAAAGGAAAGATCTAATACAAACAATCTAAATGTAATCTTAAGTCTAGAATAAGAAGAGCAAAATAAAGTTAAAGAAAGTAGAAAGAAAGAAATTATAAAAAGAGCAGAAATCAATGACATTGAAAACAAGAAAAACAATATAGAAAAGCAATGAAACCAAAAAGGTATTTCTTCGAAAGGATAAAAAAATTAACAAACGTGTAGCCAAACTGACAAAAACAAATTAAAAACACAAATTACAAGTAACAGGAACAAAAAAGAAGGTATCATTATAGACTCCACATATATTAAACAGAAAATAAGAGAATATTACAAACAAATTTATTCTCATAAATTCAATAAATTAAATGAAATGAACCAATTCCTCAAAAAATTACCAAAAGTTGCCCAACATAAACAGAATGGTCCTATATTCATAAAAAAAAATTGAATTCATTTTTAAAGAGTTCCCTACAAAGAAAACTCAAGGCCCAAATAGTTCTACTAAACATTTAAAGAAAAATTATACCAGTCTACACCATCTCTTCCAGAAAATCAAAGAAGAAACACTTCCCATCTAATTTATGAGTTCAGCATTACCCTGATAACAAAACCTGACAAAAATTATGCAGGAAAACTGAAAAATAAAAAAGGCCAACATCTCTCATGAACATTGACCAAAATAACTTAAACAAACTATTAACAAATTGATTCCTTTAGTATATGAGAAGAATAATACATTGTGACCAAGTGAGTGTTATCTCAGGAATGTAAGGGTGGTTGGACATTTGAAAAGCAATCAATGTAATTCACCATATTAACAGCCTAAAGAAGAAAACCCACATGATCATATTATTACAAGGAGAAAAAAATATTTGACAACACTCAACATCTATTGATGACAAAACTAGCAGCAAACTAAGAATAAACATGATCTTCTCCAACCCAATAGAGAACATCTACAAAAAAAATCCTACAACAAACATACCTAATGGTGAAAGACTGCATGCTTTCCCTGAAGACTGGAAACATGGCATGAATGTCCATTTTCATTACTTCTATTTAATATTGTACTAGAAGCCCTAGCCAATGTTAAAAGACATGGAACTGGAAAAGAAATAAAATGGTCCCTATTTGCAGACAACATGATTGCCTACATAAAAGCTTCTAATAAATCTACAAACTAACTCCTACAACTGATGAAAAAATTAAGCAAGATCATAGGATACATGGTCAACATACAAAACTCATTCATATTTCTATACTAGCAATGAATGTTTGGGAATTGAATTGTTTTTAATTCAGTCACTTACAGTAGATCTTCCCGAAAGAAATATGTAAGTATAAATGTATCAAAACATATGCAAGATGTGTACACTGAAAACTACAAAATACTGATGAAAAAAATCAAAGAAGAGCTAAATAAATGAAGAGATGTATGTTCATGTATTGGAGACTAAACATAGTTAAGATATTAGTTCTCCACAAACAGACCTATAGATTTCACAGAATTCCATTCAAAATCTCGGCAGGGTTTTATGCTGATACAGGCAAGCTGATTCTAAAATTTATAGGGAAAGGCCAAGAGATTAAAACAGCCAAAATAATTTTGAAAGAGAAGAACAAAATTGAAGAATTCCTACTACTTGACTTTTTAGATTACTATAAAGCTTTGGTAATAAAGATAGTGTGGTATTAGTGATAGACATGTAGACAAATGAAATAGAATAAAGTCATAAAATAGACCCACACAAACATAGCCAATTAATTTTTAACAAGTTGCAAAAGTAACTAAATGGAGAATTATTATCTTTCCCACGAATGATATTAGAACAATTGGACATCCTATGCAAAGAAAAGAACCTTGACCTGTAATTCATACCATATCCAAAAAACAACTTGTTATGGACTGAATGTGTCCCTCCAAAATTCATGTTCATGCCCTAACCTCCAATGTGATGGTATTTGGAGGTAAGACCTTTTAAGAGATAATTAGGTTTAGATGAAATCATGAGGGTGGGTATCTAATCCCATGATTAGATCTAAATGTAAAATTATAAAATTTTTGGAAGAAAATCTTCCTAACCTTGGGTTGTACAAAAGGTTCTTAAATATGAGATCAAAAGCAAAATCTGTAGAAGAACAAATTGATAAGTTAGACTATCAAAATTAAAATTTTTAACGCTGAAAAACGGTAGTGGTAAAAGAATACAAAGTCAATCTACAAATTGGAAGAAAATATTGGCAAATCACATATCCGACAACAGATTTGTATCCAGATACATAAAGAACTCTTAAAACTAAACAATAAGGAAACAAACACCTCCTCACCCCCAAAAATGGACAAAAGATTTGAACAGACACTTCACCAAAGAAGAATAAAATGAGAATACAAATGGCAAACAAGTTCCTTTAAAAAATCATTGCAATCATTAGTCATTAGGGAAATGCAAATTAAAATGACAATGAATATCATTATACATCTAACAGAAGGACAAGGATGCAAAGCAACTGGAATTCTCATCCATTGCTGGTAGTAATGCAAAATAGCACAACCTTTCTAGAGAACAGTGAAGCATATACTTAACTATAAGATCCAGTACTCCCAAGCCTAGGTATTTACCCTAGACAAATGAAAACTTATGTTCACATATACATATACAGGAATGTTTATCATAACTTTATTTATAATCACCAAAAACTGAAAACAACCTAAATGTCTTTCAATGGGGAAAGGGATTAAAAAAAATTGTGGGTACATCCATACAATGAACTACTACTCAAAAATAAAAAGGAATGAATTTTTGATACACACACAACATATGTGAATCTCAATGGCATTATACTGAATGAAAGAAGTGAGTCTCAAGAGGTTACACGCTGTATGATTCCATTTGTATGACATTCTGGACAAGGCAAATCTATAGGGATGAAAAACAGATCGGTGGTAACTGGGGGTTACAGGTTGGGGGAAGGGTTTGATTACAAAGGGGTAGCAGGATTTAATTTTTGGTCCAATGGAACTGTTCTTTGGTCATTACACAACTCTATGTAATGATTCTTTAATGATTCTTTAAAAATCATTAAAACCATTAGTCATTAGAGAAATGCAAATTTTTATTAGGAAAATAAAAATACATGTGTTAAAATTCATAGAATTGTATGCCAAAAAAACTCAACTTTACGTGTATTTTTAAATAGTAAATTAATAAAAGTTTTTAAAGAATCTGTCAACAGAAAATAATTTTGGGGGGTTGGCAGATTATAAACTTTATAGTTAAGATAGTCTGCAATATAATTTTATTCATTGATTTCTCAGGAATTGGTAAGAACTTTATATAAATAAAAGCTATACCTACCTTGTAATAAATAAGATATTTTCTTAAATATTTTTGACAGCTCTCTCTAGAACTAGTGTTAGTAAATGTTTTTTAAGCTAATCTTAGACATCAAGGAGCTGGCTTTCTAATTGCTTACGATTATGCCATTTTTAATCCCCATGAAATCCTTATTTCATACCTTGCCTAATTCATACACAAGAGAAGAAAGATTTTGTTGTTGACAATACATCATACCTGAAGGCAATCCAAACAAGTCAAAATATATTAAGTCCATCCACAGAGAGGTGCATTAATCCCTGAAATGCTATATACTAATAATTGGGGGGATGGGGTGTGGCCAAAGGATAAGGAAACTTCTGTCCACACTTTCCATCTCATACTCTACTTATTTATTAGCTCTTCCTAAAGGGAGGTGGAGTTGCTAATCTGATTGTTCAGAGTCTGGGATTCTTTGGGAGAAACCACAGCACTGACATTCTCTTGTGTACTTTTTCACTTTCAACACCAACGTCCAGAGGTCTTTCTTCTTTCTTCCACTCTGACTTTGTCCACAAATTAGTTACAATGCCTTGATATTCCCCCACAAAACCAACAGCACCACATGGGAAGTCCAAATATCTCCTCCCAGAACTTTCTTTCCTCCCAAGTGAAAGCTTTTGCTATAGCCAGACACTAAGTAATCTCGGTCAGTTTATATTATCCACAGAAGCCAAAATATTTTTCCATATCATCTGTGTCACCCACTTTCCTTTGGCCCTGGTGGTATGCTTCTAAATCTCATATTGCTCCAGAAAGAAACATTCCACCTTCAGTCTGGGGGAAGGAAGGAGGAGGAATAAATTTAGGAAAAGGAAGCAAGGGGCCTCATTTTGGCCTTTAGTATCAGCCATGTGTCTCCACTTAGTTTAACCTGTATTTAGGGATATATGATACTTTCATAGAAGATATTTATACTTTATTCCTCTTTTTATTGTTGTTAATATTGTATAATTCCTATAGAGGAAAAAGAAACGAGTGATAAGCTTCAGGTAACTGAATCCTTAGTTCGTAGCTATGATCCCTTACCTTTAAGGGGCTTAAAAATTGGTGTGCACAAAATTAAAACCTCCTAAATTACAAAGTCTATGAATGGTATAAGAAGGAAAGTGAAGAACTGAATTGTCTGCCCTCTGTAAACTGAGAAACCACCCAAAGACCCTGTCGGATTTAAACCCTCTTCCTTACAGTCTGTAGACTAACTGAAGCAAGGGAATGCAGGGATATTTTGTATCATGTGCTATGCATGAATCCTAACCACAGTTACATAAATTCCCACCTCATTGTACTTCTGGGCTGAAACTTGCTTTGTGAATCTCTGTCACTCTTCACCTTTGCCTTTTGGGTAAGCAAAGAAGCAGCAGAACCATTCAAAGGCAGTCCCATCCAAAGAGGCAAGGCCAGAATGAGACCTCAGGGTTCTCATCTCCCTTTGCTAAAATCCCAAATGTTACAGTGGATTTTGAAGGGCACAGTACCCACTGACCCAATTTTATGAATAGCTTATTGTTAATTTATTGTTATATTCATCTTGGATTATCAAACACATTCTTATTAATTTTGAAATGACCATAACACATTCCTCTGTTCCCTCTATTCCTGAGCATTAGTTGGTCTGGAAAAGGGGGTGGGGGAATCTTTCCCTTGACTAGTACAAAACATCAGGATCCCCAGATTATAGAGATTTAGAAGAGTAAGAGTTCTAGAAATGAGGTTAAATGCTGAAAAGCTGGCAGAATTAAAAAACAATTCATTGTTCTGATTTTCTTTCAGAATAATATCACTATATGAGTTAGAAGACATATGGTTAGTAGATGAGAAGGTAAATTGACATATTTTTAGCACCCTGTTCTTACTGCCCCAAAATGCCTATGATTTTTCAAGAGGTACTCAAAATTGAAAAAATGACCCAAAGTGTTTCATCGCAGGTTTCTGTACATTTCCTATCAAGGTCAATTTATACCATCTCTGACAGTAATGAATAACTTCTACTTTCCCCACAGGAAAAACAAAAACAAAAAACTAATACAAATCTTAGAAGAAAAATGGAAAAGTAAAGCTCTGTCCAGACTGTGGGCTGCCTACGCAAGTCAGTCAACTCCACAAATCCCTGCACTGCTAACTACGTAATCCTTCTTCACCCACAATCAAGCTTTTAGAAAATGCCTGGTTAACATCACACAATAACCCTAACTACAGCCCATCCCCAACCTTGGAAATGGAAGGACACTTCCCTTGGATACATCTGACCTTGAACCAAAAAGCAGCTGTCCATGAACTGGTGAGGGGATTCCCACACACACACACCCCCCAGGAAGATAGGGTCTGAGGTATAGGGAAAAAAGAATCAGAGGTCAGAAAACTCCAGCTGAGGCTGGCAAGACTATCTGGACTCAGCCTCCCTGGGGGTGGTAAAATAGGCATGATACTGTTTACCTCATAGGCTAATTTAAAGATCAAATGACTTAAGGGCATGTAAGTGCTTTATAAAGTGTTAAGTAGTTTATATATACAACAAAGAACTGTAGTTTTCCAACTTCACAGATCCTGCGTTGATTGTGTGTCCTTCATTATGCAGAACAATTTTTTGCCTTAAATTATTTAAGATGGGGGTAGAAGGGCTCCTGGGCCTGTGGTGTCAGAACTGAAACTCATTCCTGCCTCCCCATCTAGCATCCCGATGTGTGTATGTGGGGGCGGGGGGGGGGGCGGCGGAGGAGGGGACAACTTCCTCTACTCAACTTTTGCTAACTGAATATTTTGAAGCCCAGACTCAATTCGTCTAATTTTAAAATATCTTTCCTCCCCAGCTATCTGAGGTCCATGGCCACAGCAACTGCAAACCAACCTTTCAAATTAAAGAACCGCAACACAGTTAAAGAGTTCTAGGCTCCTCTGCTCTTTCCCCGACTCCCTTTTTTTTCCACAACTGTCTTTAATGAAAGCGGAGCCTCGAATTTAAAAGAGAGGAGAAAGAAGACTTTGTATCTACCCCTGGAGACAACTTCGTATGTTAACAATGACCGTGCTTTCCTAGCTGTTACCTAACTCCGCCTGACCTCATTTGAAACACACATCCACGTCTTTGCACACACACGCACACACTGGTAAGCCGGTCAAACGTAGACAAATCTGACTCTTCCCCAACTTGTAGCCACAGATAGAGCAAAGGGACCAAAGTCCTTCACCAGTAGCTCCAAAACAGACACTGCAACCGCCAGCGGCGCCGCAGTAGCAGCCACTCTGCTGCAGCCTTCAGAGTTTCAGGTCTAAATCCGTAAGGAGTATCGCTCTTCTGCCCTTCGTCCCACTACCTTGGGCTTTGCCCACTTCTCTCAGGAGCTTAGGAGGAACCGGGTCACTTTGCCACTTCTGCGGAGGGGGAAGTGGCAGTAAAGAAGATTCTCACCCAGGTAGCCCGAAGCCCAATGCTCTTTGTCCCATCTCTCCACCCTCCCGCCCACACAGGCGCCTATGCCGCTGGCGAAGGTGCCAGTTCTCAAGGTGCCTGAGCTCCGATGGGATGTGGAGGAACCAGATGGGAAAAGCAGCGGCGGGACGATGGCTGGAGATTGTTAGGACATATGAGGCGGGACCGGGGAGAAGGGCACAAGGGCACTCTCCCGCCCCTCACTCACAGACAGTAACTCCGAAACGCGCAGATGGGCCATCAGGTAAAGGCCTTTTCTCTCTATTCTCTCCCTTCTCTTCCCCGCTCCCAGCCTAGACACCTGGTGAAAAAGCAAGGTGCAGGTGTACCTGGAGCGAACACCATGATTTCCTCCAGCCGCTACGCCCGTAGGTAAAGAGAGACACACAGACGTAATGTGGGAGGAAGGCCAGGACTTGGAGGGGTCCGATGCAGTTGCGCACGCAGGGCGCCCGCCGGCTGCGGCCCGGGGTGGTCAGCACCTCGGACAGCTCTCCGCCAGGCGATCCCGGGGCCGCCGCTCCAGCTGCTGCGGCGCGCTCAGCCTCCACAATGCACTGCTCTGCCCCTGGCCACCGCGGCGGCTGGAGGAGGAGACGGAATCCTTGCTCAATTCATCCCTCATTCCTATGCCAGCTCAGCGTACGTAGCTGCTTAGAGAGCAAAGCACTTCTACCGCTTCCACCAGAGAAGGAAGGACGGAAGAGGAAGAGAGAAAAAGGTAATTGCCCGGCTTCCCGGCAGGGGGACAGCTAATTGCTACTAATTACCTGCTGTCGCTCGCCCCTGTGGATATTGAGCTGACATTTAAGATGGGTTTGCGAACCGCCCCCCTTTTTTAACTCAAAAAGCTTTACTCTCGAGGCTGACTCTGAGTTCTCCGAGTTGGGCTGGCTCTGAACAGAGGGGTGGGACCTCCAAGTTAATCGGCCCTTGAAGTCCAGGACTACTCTCTCGCTCCGAATGCTAGTCTTGTGCTAACGTCAGAAAGAGCGGGAGGGAAAGACAAGGTGACTGTGGAGGCGTCAGGAGGACGCCCCTATCAGGCCCGGCTCCCAGGCAGCCAATCCGCCTCTAAAAGCGCCCTAAGCCTGGAGGCCCTCAAGCTCGTCACTTTTGAGAAAGCAGGGCCGGACAGAGCAGAGGAAAGAGACCTCGATGAGGCTGGTCTCCACCGACAAACTCACACACCCTATGAAAGGATGAGCCAACAGAGGTCCCTTTGAGTATGAGAACAGACCTGAAACTCATCAAGAAACAGTGCTTCCCCTACGTTTACTCAACTGAAAATTATGCCCCCCCACCACCGATGTACACCCGGTTCTACTCTAAGATACGGAGACATGCCCCACACTAACTTCATACTTCTAATCCACTGTTCATTTTAAAGCATTATCTAGTTCCCCTAAGAAATGCTTGTGCAGTGTGGACAGCCCACACTAAATGTTACCCAGCTTGAAATAAGTCCATCTGGGTTACACCCCAAAGCTAAAGTGACATAGGATCCTCCAGCCTCAAGGCAGGTATCAGTTGGTTTTTGTTTAATCCTCTATTTCTCCAGTTGAATGGAGTTTTCCAAGAACAAAGGGTGATCACAGTCATCTCCAGTGTTTTATAGGGTTTCTTTGCACCTCTCTCTGGAAAATGTAGCTATTCTGAAAATACAATATTTCTTAATAATTTGGTTGGTGGCCATAAATTCTACACTCTTTTGGCAAATGTAAAGTATTCAAATAGCCGATTGGCACTGGTTTTGTTCAAAGCCTTCTGAGAGATTGAAAAATGCAAATAGTTTTACAGCTCTTGAACTACAGTTTGCATGGAGGCATATGGGCAGCCTCAACATAACACAATCAGTACTGCTCTTAGCACCTGGCTCAACATAGGCTGGAACAGATGGGGCCTGTCTCAGCAGCAACAAGATGCGAGTCAGCTGATGGGCAGGATGAAGTGTGGCCATGACAGGATGCAGTCCTCTCACTTCCCTAAGTTACACCAAAAGCCAGGGACCAATGATGTTTCATTCTGTCTTATTTGCTTTATCACTATGAGAAGTGTGAAACACTCTTTGGAATAATCTTTGAATGACTGAAAGACTTCTTTTAACACACTCAGTAAGGCTCTTTTTTACAATCTTTTTCAATGGGCTTTATTCTCCTAATGCATAAACAATTACTCATGATTAAGTTCAAGAAAAAGCAATAGAGTGTAGGAAAAGAAAAAAGACCTGGAAACCAGTCAGACCCAGGTATAACATCTTCACCATGTAGTAGTTATGTGATCTTGGATAAATTACTTCACTGTCTCATATGCAATATAAAGGTTAATCTAGCTCCAAGATTTGTTGTGAGGATTAAATGTGGTAATGGATTAATGGATTAAGACAGTACAACCTCAGTTAAAACCATCCAGAAAATTACTGACACCCTGGGAGTAGATGACACCCTATAAGAATGCAAACAAAATATGTTATATCAGTACTTCTTAAATATTAATATGCATGTGGGTCCCATGGAGATTTCATGATAATACAGATTATGATTCAGGAGAGCAGGCTGGGGCCTGAAATTCTGCATTTCTGACAAGCTCCTCCCAGGTGATGTCCATGCCACAGGTGCTGTTGGCCCACAGACTGTATTAGAGCAGCAAGGTATTAGATGCATCAGCATTTAAAAAGAAATTATTTACATCCCCTCCAACCTCAGAGCATGTCTTTCTAAATGTTATGAATTCCCATAGACTTCTAAGTTAGACCGAGGCCTAGGTGGTAGTAGGAAGAAAAGTTGACTAGAAATGGTCCCAGAGCTCCTTTGATTATCCTGCTGTGGCAATAGGAGGTAATATGATCCAGTAAAAACCAATGCAACTGTTCAAGGACAAAAGAAAAAACTCTCTTCTCAGCCCCATGCTCAGCTCTTCTCTGCCCTTCTTCCTCCCATCATTTCTTCGTTTTCTCTACCCAACATACCACTGCTACCCAGCCAGAGGACAATATACTCCCAATCAAGTTTTTGCTTGTTTATATTTTAGTACAAGCAATTAATTTTATTCCTAATAAAGCCAAGGTGCTTTAATATTTTTATTTAGTTATTTCATCAGTAATTTTTATATTTAACAATATTGTCTCCAATTTTTATTTCTACTGGAGTTATTACGCTATTGGTTTAATTTAAATGCCCTAATTATGCTACTAGATTTTTTTTATATCTTAATGTAATGATCAATTTAGTTACAGAATGCCTCAGAGGAAAGCAAAGATTTCTTTTTATCCTACCATATGATCTAGATTCTTTGATATATCATTTATGCAGTCTTACCCCACAGCTGAGGCTTAAGTTTCCAATATAGTTTCACTCTATCTCTGTTTAAACACCTCCACTCAAGGCAACTCACTCTCTATTCAAACAGTCCATTGCACTTTGAGATAGCCATCTATCAGAGAGGCAGCCACAACCACCACCACCACCACCTACCTTGTTCTAGAACCTTCATTTCTAGTCAATGATAGGAATAGTGATAGGAAGAAAGATAGTAAACAAGTTGGATTAGATGCCCCAACTATTTTGCTCTTGTACTGAGCTTATCAACCTGGGTACTCCTATGCCTACAGATACTTGAACAAAGTGATGGATGAACTGGAAGGCATGGGGCGGAGGGGGGGAAGTCACCTGATAGGACCAGCTATTTCCTTGGAGAATTAGGAGAATATTTTATACAAAAATGAACATTGATATACTATGAAATAGTTATTTAAGTGACATATAAACATTAAATTGGAGGCTCCAAAGAAATTACCATAGGCAGATTAGGTCTATAATTCAGACTTCCTCATGTCCATATCCATTCCCTCTAACATTCATTTATTCAACTTTATCTTTAGAGCTTTAACAAGTAGAAAAGTTTAAAAACCCATTCTGAAATATTTCCACTGTTTCCATTATTTGCAGCTCACCTTGTCTCCAGCCATACACGCTGACACTTCCCACTCCATACTCATTTTAAATGCATTATTTATCCAACTAACATTTTAAATAATTTTTAATATCTCTGAGGACAGTTGAAAATGATTAAAAAGGAACATTTTCTTTTTTTTACAGGTTCATCTTTGCAAACTGTTCTGCTTTGGAATTTTTTTCTTTTTTTAAATTTATTTCAATTACACTTGATATACAGTATTATGTTAGTTTCAAGTGTACAACATAGTGATTAGACATCTATATACCTTATGAAGTGATCATCCCAATAAGCCTCGTACACATACAATACCATATATACTTATTACAATATCATTGACTATATTCCCTGTGCTTTACATCCCCGTGACTATTTTTATAATTGACAATTTATACTTCTTAATTTCTTTCATCTTTTTCATCCATCTCCCCAACACCCCTCCTATCTAGTGACCATCAATTTGTTCTCTGTATCTATGAGTTTGTTTCTGTTTTGTTTGTTCATTTATTTTGTTTTTTAAATTCCACATATATATAAATGAAATAATATGGTATTTGTCTTTCTCTAAGTTATTTCACTTAGCACAACACCCTCTTGGTCCATCCACGTTATCACAAATGGCAAGACTTCATTCTTTTTTATGGCCAAGTAATATTCCATTATATATATATATATATATATATATATATATATATATATATGTATATATATATATATATATGTATGTATATGTACTGCTTCTTCTTTATCCACTCATCTGTCAATGAACACTTAGATTGCTTCCGTATTTTCTGTATTGTAAATAATGCTGTAATGAACATAGGGGTGCATATGTTTTTTCAAATTAGTGTTTTGGATTTCTTTGGATAAGTAGCCAGAAGTAGAATTGTGGGGTCATATAGTAGTTCTATTTTTAGTTTTTTGAGGAACCTTCATATGGCTTTCCACAATGGCTGCACCAGTTTACAGTCCGCCAACAGTACACAAAGGTTCCCTTTTCTCCACATCCTCGCCAATATTTGTTGTTTGTTGATTTCTTGATAATAGCCATTTTAAAAAGCATTTTCATTATGAAGTATTAAACCCTAATTGTTTCCAAAAGGCTTGGCTTATAGGTTTCAAATGATTACAGAAACGAAGTGCTGAAAATGAACTCTTTCCTTTCTTAACAGTTGCTAGAAGTCATTGAATTGGGCCTAATGAATGGCATAGAGGTGAATTAAGCAGAAATAAGAAAAGGAAAGAGACAATGTGGTATAAAGAGACATTAAAATAGAAAAACTGAATGAGAAAGCAGACATTGAAAAACTAATATCTGTGCTATCCAATTTGTAAAGACTTAAAGAGAGTGAGGTAAAAATACACAGTGAGGGTAAGGGTGATCAAATATATGGTGATGGAAGGAGAACTGACTCTGGGTGGTGAACACACAATGTGATATATAGATGATGTAATACAGAATTGTACACCTGAAATCTATGTAATTTTACTAACAATTGTCACACCCCAATAAATTTAAAAAATAAATTTGAAAAAAATACACAGTGAGAGGGGAATGACATACATTTTTAAAAAATGAAGGTAGAAGATGGAATAAAGGGTAAGGGCGCATAAAAATAATGACTATGCTACATTAAGAAAGGAAATGAGAAATATTAAAAGTATTTTTGTAGGCTTAAAGAGTACAGGACAATGTCTCTGTAGCTATGCCTTTTATGAAACAGTTTATGAATCCTGAAAGATGCTTTAAAAGGGACTCTGAAATAGCCATATTTTCTGAACAGGAATACCAGCAACAGTTCCTTATTGGAAAAAGTGCATTAGAGCAGTTAATATTTTATAGTATGTTTGTACAAAGTGAATTTTCCTTAAAAAAAAAAAAAACTAACTTTGTTTGAAGATCTTTTTTTCCTGCCAAAGAGCTATGTATCTATGTTCATTTCTGTAAAATAAATAAATAAAAATGTTCTCCCAAATTACCAAATAAAATTGTTGATTTTACTATGTAACAGGAGAGGGAGAATCATCTGAGGACAACATTCAAATTAAAACAACTTGGTTAATTTTTAAGGATAAGGATAAAGCACTCAACATTCAATTCATCTTAAATTTTGAAGTATAAATATAGACAGTGCAAATCTTTATTCAATAAATTCTGAATGCATAAATCTATCTTTTATATATGCATAAGTTCTACACTATGTCACTTCAGAAGAGAAAAATCAATGAGAAAAAGACTGGCAGGAGAAGAGCTAAAGAAAGAAGTAAAAAGATAAGAAAGGATAATGGAATGGAAAAAGAAAACAGTCAGGAAATAGAAACAGAGCTCTCTAGGACGTGCACATATAAAGAGAGAAAGATATAAAAGACAGAAAACGCGGCATACTAAGAGACTCAAAAAAGATTTTCTTTTTCTTTTTTAACAAATGGAGAAAGGAAAAAAGAATGACAAACTCTTTTTTAAGTATAATGACAAAGAGGAGCGCCTCCATACAGTCCAAACTCAGAAACTGGGTGCTCTTCTCATATCCTGCTCACTTGAGCTGTACCCATGTTTGAGAATAAATTTAATCATTACCTTTAGAAATACTTATTAGTTTTTTAAACAATTGTTCAAAGCTCTTCATTTCTATTCTGAGGCATAGATCAGAATTAGGAGAGTCATAGTATACTACCCAGGGATTTTGGTATCAGAGAAGAATTATTCTTCAGACCATGGTAGCTAAGCTTATAGTTAATACTAACTCACTGATTACTTCTCAACTTATTTTAAAAGCCAGAGGACAATGGGGGAGGTGGGTGGTAGAAGAGGGTAAACGGGGTCAAATGTATGGTGATGGAACGAAAATTGACTTTGGGTGGTGAACACGTAATGCAATCTATAGATGATGTGTTTCAGAATTGTACACTTGAAACCTATGTAATTTTACTAATCAATGTCACCTCAATAAATTTAATATTAATTAATTGATTGATTAATTAATTAATAACAGCTTGTAACATATGATTCTTTCAAACCTTAGAGTAGGCAAAAATTTCCTAGATAAGACACAAAAAGCATGGGTCATAAAAGAAAGTAATTAATAAATGGGACTTCATCAAAATTAAAATGTTTTGCTATCTGAAAAACACTGCTAAGAAAATGAAATGCAAACGACAGACAAGGAGAAAATATTCATAATATGTATATTTGACATATATAGCCACAATTCTTACAACTCAATAAGACAATAGCCCAACTAAAACTTGCCAAAATGTTTAAACAAATACTTCACAAGAGGAATGTATCCCTAATGGCCTATAAGCACATGAAGACTTCTCAGCATCATTAATCTCAGAGAAATATAAATTTAAACCACAGTGAGGTATCATTACGTACCCAGAAGAATGGGGGAAATCAGGATTGATAGTGTCAAGTGTTGATGAGATATAGGACCACTGGAACTCTCATACATTGCTGGTGGTAATGTAAAATATTACAACCATTTTGGAAAACAGTTTGATAGTTTCTTATAACATTAAACATATATTTACACTAAGATCCATCAATTCCACTCCTTGGTGGTTACCCAAGAGAAATGAAAACTGTGTCCACACAAAGACTTATGCATGAACATTGACAATAGCTTTATTCATCATAGCCAGAAAGTGTAAACACCCTCAAAGCCTACCAACATTGTATGGCTACATAAATTGTAACTTATAGAAGCAATACATAGATAAATCTCAAAAATGTATTGAGCAAAAGAAGCCAGACACAATAGGATATGTACTGTATGATTTAATTTATATGAAATTCTACAAAAGGCTAAAGAAGCTATAGTGACAGAAAGCAGATCAGCAGTTGTCTAGAGCTTGGGGATATGGAGAGGTAGATTGAGATTGACTAAAAAGGGACACCAGTGAACTTTTTGGGATGATGGCATTGTTCTATATCTTTACTGTTATTGGTGGTTATATACTTATAATTAGTGCATTTTACTTTATGTAAATTATAGTGCTATAAAGTTGATCTAAAAATCATTAACAACTTAATATTTCTAATAAATAGAAATATGAGTGAGAATATCCTTAAAATGGGATATTTTGAAAGCTAGAAGTAGCTATAAAGTATGCTAACTCAATTTTTCCTAATTTTTAAAAATGTTTTATATCTGAAATAATTTTACATTTTCTATTCAGCACTTTTGAATTATTGTAATTAGCCAATATGAATGACTGAAGAATGAATAAATAGATATAAAATGTTGCAATTTATTTAAAAATAAGCATTACTCTCTGCTTCATTCATTTATTCAACAAGCATTTATTGATCAGGGGATCGATACTAAGAATAGTAATAGATACTGAAGATGCAGAGTCATGACACAGGTATGCTATCAACTAGCTTAGAGTCCAATGTAAAAAAAAGTGATGGGAAAAGGAGCAGGGGAAAGGAAGAGAGAGAGAACACTGAGACTCAGCTGAGGTCTGCAAATATTTATCTACAGAGGTGTCAGGTGGTGTGATCACATGAAATCAGGGTATAGATGTGTTAAAATATCTAAAAGAGGCCCAAGATGGAGTCACTCCTGCTAAGCACCCCCACATCAGCAAACCAAAGCTTACCTAAGTTTCCATGCTCAGTTCTCCCAGAAAAGGGAGGCGTAGATCAACCAATCAGTGTTTGCATGCTCAGCACAAGTTACCAGACCCAGCTCCAAGACTTCCCTCTCCTCCATTCCAGGAAAGTAACCCTGCTTTAATGGCCATTATAACTCCCTTGTTCCCCGTCACTTTGTTCTATAAAAATCTCTCACTCATTACAGTTCTTCAGAGGTTCTTTCTGTCTGTTAGATTGTATGCTCCCCTATTCATGAATCACTGAATAAAGCCAGTGACATCTCTTCAAAATTTATGACTGCTGGATTTTTCCTTCAACAGATGAGAATGCCACTAAACCAATGGGATCCAAGTTGGGGAGGAAAAGAAATTAAGCGATGAGGAACTCTCTAAGGAGCAAGAAAATAAGAGGTCCTTCTGGACTAGAAGTTGTGAGGTTGAAAGACTAGCTCCACAAACACAAAGAAGAAAGCTGGCAAAACTGCAGGCGGGATTTCTGAGTGTAAGGTTTCAGCGGTGGAGCCCTTCCGGACAACAAGGTCTTGAAAGTGCTCCTGTAAGAGACTGCTAACAATTAGCAGAGAGGAAGTGAAAGAACTGAGAGTGGAGTGCCAGGGCTGTAGCAGTCATCCTGGATGGTGGGTGGACCAAGAGGTGAAGATAATCAACCACACAGCTTGGCTTCTGTCAGTGGTGTTGGGGGGGTGGGGGGGTGAATAGTTAGAAATACTGAGATGTTGCCAGGTAAATATAAGGAGAAAATAACTTAAAGGCTTTCAATAAGTTAATAATGCTTAAGTGGCATAATAACATTTGGAAATTGAAACTGATGGTTTTCTTAGTAAAAGATTTTTACACCACTTTATGAAACAATAGTAGACATTAGGCTAAATGTTCATATTTGAATTTTAAAATTAGAGCTTTGAAATGCAAAGCAGAGAGTAAAGTATTGAAAGCCAAGGCTTTTGATTAATTCCAACAGCAGAGGGGAAAAAGGTTTTTCCGAGTCCTAGCCTCAAGCTTAAATTGATGAGTTAGTGACAAAAGTCAGAAAAAGCATAGCCTATATTTCCACCCCAAAAGAAATATTTTGCATTTATTTTCTTGAAAAACTCATTCTGGACTTGGGAGGAAAAGGGTATTCTTTTTTTCTTTTTTAAAACAGGAATAGAGAACAGTAGATTTAGCAGGGCCTCCAAAAAAGGAGACCATGTCCAATGGCTTTGTCCCAACCCTGGTCAGTCCATGGAGAGGTGGAGCCTCAAAGGGGAAATGACTGCGAGTCCAGATGAATTTGGAGAAATCGAAAACCTTAATCTGACTTCTAAGGAAAGAGTGGAGATAGTGTTAAGGAAAGAATGTCCATCCTAAGAAAATGTCTTGTAATAGTTTATTTGAGCCAAACTGACATCAATTTCCAGGAAGTAAAATCTCAACAGGTTAAGAAAATGCTTCAGAAAATGGCAGTTTTGCAGCTTATTCTGTACATTAGAATCAAAGAAGGAGAAATAAGGAGGGTGACATTCATTGGTGTTAGACTAGGGAGGCGGGAGAAAGCAAAGCAGGGAAATGTCTGAGATTGGATAAAATGCAAAACGGGAGATATGTGCTTCTTTTAAGTTGATGGTACAGGATAGCACATAGAGATGGTACGTAGGTGGGATTAGGAGAACAATGTGGTCTCAGGCTCTGATGCTAGTGGTTGTGCCTTCAAGGGGTCTGGAAAACAAAATCACTCTGACATTTCAAAGGTATGTTATCTTTGATGTACAAAGACAATAGACAATTTCAAAGGTAAAGACTGACCTTTGTCAAGGAAGCTACAGGCCTAGCACATGACTACTCACCATGACCCACTTTTAGTTAGGAATTTTTACGTTCAGACCACCCGATATGGTTACTTTTGGTCTCTGATTTGTAAGGCCCACCGTGTGGGGCTCCCCTAAGCTTCTCAGGTTTACTATGTGGACCCTTTTTATCCATTTTAACCAAGCTGTTAAAATTACTAACATGATAAAGGTTGCGGCATGAGGAAAGATTCATTGTTTGTTCTAACTAGCCTGGGAACTTAAACTTTTTTGAACTTTCCAGTCCTGCATCAATGCCTGGATATATATCTAGACTTCCAGGTAACCCTTTAATTACCTCATGAAGGACTCACATATACATCCACCTGACATTCATTATCCATTAGCCACCTGATATGACAAGACCTCCTGGCATCCATCATCCTGACTGTCTGACATCTGTCCTGGACCAATCCTAAGGCTAAGAATGCAGGACTCATAATTCTCAAGAATGTACATTTTACTATAAGAATTTTAACTTTTCTTTCTTCTTTAGAACACTTCTGGGTTTTTTCCTTTCTGTGTTCCCACTTTGCAAACTCCAAGACACTTGAATAAATCTCTATCATTTACTTCTAGCCAAGCCTCCAGATTCCTTTTGAGTTTGTTCAATATTTCCAAGGGTATATATAGCCCAGAAAGACCTCTAGCCTCATGAAAATTTCCAGGCCAATGCTAGAGGAATAAAATACCAATAGCAGAGTGAGTTGTCTGGTCAGATAAACTTGAGTGCTACCTTCTAGTAGGCCCTTCCAAACCCCAGAGAACTCTCATATACATGGGAGGGTTTGGACATGTAGCCAGGACCAGTCTTGAGGTTAGAATAAGGAAGGCCAGAGGGACCAGAGGCCATGGTGAGAGGTGGCAATCTAAGATGATGGATCAGAGATCAAGTTACCCAAGCAAATAACAGACAAAGTCACATATCAGTAACTGCCAAAGCACAGCAAGTATCTGCAAACTGGATACCTCACCTCCTTGAGTTTAGACACAGCCTCAGGGGAAAGGTGCAAACTAAAATCCTGTATCAGTATTTAAAATCTTAAATTTTACTAAGAGGCTTCTGAAATGACTGAATAATCAATCAATCATTTTGACTGAGTCTGCCTAGAAGTTACTAAATTAAGTTTTCTGCTTTCAGACAAAATGATAAAAATATTAATATTAGTTATAAAAATATCTTTTTCACCCCTATCTGAGGGTGTGGCCTTTGAATCTCTACCAACCTCACTAACATTTTTGAGTGCTTGTTTGGTACATTCACACAGCAGTTCTGGCTGCCTGAAAAGCTATTCCTTACCCTAACCCTAACCCTCTCATCCAAATCTAAGTTTGAATATTATTCCTCAGAGAGGATTTTTCTATCTAAACTTATTACGTCCAACCCCCACCACTAGACACACACACACACACCATCACACCATCACACCATCACACCATTTATTCTGTACCAGGGTCCCAGATTCATTTCCTTCCTGTCATTTTCTTCAATTTGCTATTTCATAGTTATTTCTCTGTTTACCTGTTTAATGGTTAATTACCTGTTTAGTACTGCACTGTTATACCCCATTATTTCCATAAGGTCAGAAACTGTGTCTGTTTCATTAGCACAATATTCACAGTGCCTAGCACGGTCTTAGCTATATGCAGCCATGCATTAAACATATGTTGAATGGCTATGCCAAGCTCTATCTAAATTCTTTACCTGAATTTATTTTATTTAATCTCGAGGTAGATGCTGCTATTACTTTGGTTCTAAAGACAAGGAAAATGAGGCAGAGAAAGGTAAAGTAACTTTGCAAAAGTAACACAGCTAAGTAAGTAGTAGAGCCAGGATTTAAACTCAAGTAGAAAGGGAGGGAAAAAACAAAAACAACAAAAAAAAACTAAGTATGACTGACTACAGATCTTATTCTCTTACCTCCTGCATAACATTTTCTCTTTTTATAAACACAGAAGAAAATGGCCTGGGCCATACCATCCCTGCGGTACTAGGACAATGACCAATGAACCCACCCAAAACCAAGACACCAGGAAGTGGACGAAAAACAGGTTCTACTTCTTGGATGGGGGAACTATTCAGTCCAAGAATGTAGAGGAGTTTGTTGACAACACAATAGAGATTTCAGATGTCACCTGACGTGTACTTGAGGAGAGACTACATAGATCAAGGATGATTTGGGGCTATGTTTGATTCAGGGATAAAAAAGCATAGCTTAAAAAACAAACCACTGAATGATCTTTTTTTTTTTTTTTTAATTACCATACTGCAATAGCTACCCTTTCCCCTTTCCCAAACCTTAGAACTTCCTGATCCTGAGGCTCATGAATGAGGTGAGGGGTGGGCTAAGGCAGGGGATCTTAGACACACTTCATTCAAAACTTTGTCATCTTTCCTCCCATTTACACATTCTCCTGTAATCTTACCCTCTCTCAACTGGTGGCGGCATCTTTCATCTCTGCTAGAAGTCTACAAGTGACCCTTAACTTGGCTGACTTTACCTTCTAAATATTTCTTAAATTTACCAGCTACTTTACATTCCTATTACCCCTGCCCTAATCAAACCCTTGTTATGTTTCATATGAACTACTATAATAGCGTTTGTAACTGGTCCCATGTTTTCATATTCATCTGCTTATTTATATTAATAATCTGCTTTATATTCATCTCTTTCACAGCCATGCAATTTCATCTTCAGAATCGGAAAGCAGTCATAGGCAGTGTAAATAAATAGGTGTGGATTTGTTTCAATAAAACTTTATTTACAAAATCAGGTGGTGGGCTAGATTAACTCTTTATTTACCACATACTTACCAGAGTTGTCTGTAGAGAATGCAACATTAACTATGTAATTATGTCACCCCTCTCCAAAGAAAAAACTAAAAATTTTGATAATGCCACATTGTCTACAGGATAAAAGATCCAAATAACTTCTAAATATGTACTATACATTTGATCTGACCTCCACCTATTGTCTAACTTTGTATCTCACCATTCACTGCCTTGTACTAAATGTTCCTGCAAAACTAAACTGTATCTAGTTTCCTGCACACACATGTTCCCAGTCTGATATCTTTATTCATGTTCTTCCTCATGCCTGGAAGGACCTTCTCATATTTCCTCTCCACTTGGCTAATTCCTACTTATTCTCCCAGAAAAAAACCCAGGCCTCCATCTGGAAGCTTTCCATAATCCACACAGGATTAGTTGCCCTCACTTGTCTCACAAGAATCCCTATGTTTATCTTTATCATTGTTAGTACTACACTGGATTGTAATTATCTACTTATTTCCCTCAGTAACTATGAGATGCTCATCAGAAGTTTTTCTATGTCTTATTCACTTTTCAGTCCAACGCCCAGAATTTTCATAGCACATAGTAGAAACTATACACATTTTTAAATGTTTATGGAACAAATAAATGTTTGAATGAGTACAATGAATTGGTTTGGTTTAAAAAAAGAGTTTATATCCAGTCAAGACGGTAGAGTAGGTAAATGCGGTGTTTGCCACCTTTCATGACCACATCAAAATTACAACTAAACTACAGAACAACCATCATTGAGCACTGCCTGAAGTCTAGCTAAACCAAAGTCCTACAACTAAGGACATACAGTAGAAGCCACCTAGAAACTGGTAGGAGGGACAGAGACATGGAACAGGCTGGTGACACACTTGCAAGTGGTAGTTAAACTCAGGAGGGATATCTTGGCTGTGGAGGCAACCCTGGGAGGAGCAAGGGATTCCAGCACCTCACCAGGCTCCCCATCCCAGGGTTTCCAGTGCCAAGGAGAGATGTCCCATGACTTCTGGCTATGAAAAACAGTGGAGATGGTGGCTGAGTGAGACAGAGGGTGGCTGCAGTCCCAGGCACTCCTCTTAAAGGGCCAGTACATGGACTTAGTCACTGAGGACTCACTTGCTCTGAACTCCAGCACTGGAGCAGTAGCTCAAAAAGTGCCAGGGCTGTACAGAGAGGAATTGAGTTGTCTGGCCTCAAGGTGATGGCTGAAAGGGCAGCTTTCTCCCCACTGGAGGAGCTAGCAGAAGCCATTGTTTCTTTGTTGAGCTCCTCCTTCTCGGCATGCAGACACAGGCAGCCACCATATCTGAGTCTCCATCAATCTGATTAACTCCACCCTGGTGATTCCCTGAAACCCCACCCCACCCAACCTGTTGGCCCACCCAAGCTACTTCCAGTGGCTTTTCCATACAAATGGCCTGTCTTGGCTCATGATGCAGCCTTTCCTCAAATCTCTCAAAGATTCACAAAATCCAAACAAGCAGCATCTGGCTTAGGCATGTCATGTACCTCTTGCTGATCAGCCCAAAGCCTGGCCCTAGCAGAAACCAACCTTGGTTCATGGACTGGCCTCTTAAGGCACCTCCAAACCCAGTGGGAGTGGCAGCCATAAGCAAATTTCTTTGTGGCTCATGCCAGGTGGCTCTGGACTGGGAATAGGTTGCAGCTTAGCTTGGCCTTTGGCGTGGCCCCTCCCAGGAGGCTCCGGGGCAGGTACAATCAGTGGCCACGTTTGGACTGAGCCAGAGCATCTCCTGGCCACCTACAAGGATAAAACACACAAAGAGAAAACTGTGCAGGCACCAGAGCCCTGCTAAAGCAAATCCCACTCTGTAGGGTCAGCCTCTGCACAACAGCTCCTCCACCGTATTCATGGCCAGTCCTCACAACCAATCAGACTCAATCCCTCCTATTGACATTCAAACAACAACCAAGGCTCAACTACGATAGGAAGGGTACACACAACCCACTCAAACCAGCTCAGAACACTGGGCTTAGGTGACCATGGAGATTGCACCAATGGGCCCCACAGGGCACCTACTACATAAGGCCAAGAAACACAGCAACCCTACCTAATACATAGAAACAAATACAGGCTGGCAGTGGGAGACAAAGAAACATGTCCCAAATGAAAAAACAAAACAAAGCTCCAGAAAAAGAACTAAACAAAATGCAGACAAGCAACCTATCAGACTCAGAGTTCAAAACACTGGTTATAAGGATGCTCAGTGATCTCAGGGAGAACTTCAACAAAGAGATAGAAAATATAAAATTAGAGATAGAAAACATAAAAAAGAACCAGTCAGAAATAAAGAATACAATAACTGAAATGAAGAATACATTAGAAAGAGTCAAGAGTAGATAAGATGAAACAGAGGATCAAATCAGCGACTGAGAAAATAAAGTAATAGAACACACCCAATCAGAACAGCAAAAAGAAAAGAGAATCAAAAAGAAAGAAAAGAAAAGAAAAATGAGGACAGTTAAGGGACCTTTTGCATCACAGGGGTACCAGAAGGAAAAGAGAGACATCAAGGAATTGAAAACCTATTTGAAGAAATAATGACAGAAAATTTTTCTAACCTGGCAAAGGAAATAGATACACAAGCCAAGGAAGCTCAGAGAGTCCTAAACACGAGGAACCCAAAGAGGCCCACACCAAGATACATCATAATTAAAATGCCAAAGATTAAAGACAAAGAAAGAATCTTGAAAGAAGCAAGAGACAAGCAGTTAGTTATTTACAAGGGAGCATCCATTGTAGGACTTTCAGCTGAGTTCTCAACAGAAACTTGCAGGCCAGAAGTGACTGGCACGAAACAATCAAAGGGATGAAAAGCAAGGACCCAAAACCAAGATTATTATTCCCAGCAAAGCTATTATTTAGACTCAAAAGACAAATAAAGAGCTTCCCAGACAAGAATAAGCTAAAGGAGTTCATCAACACCAACTAGTATTACAAGAAATGTTATAGGGACTTCTTTAAGAAGAAGGAAAAAAATAAATAATATGAATAATAAAATAGCAATAACTACATATTTATCAACAATTACTTTAAATGTAAATGGATTCAATGCTCCAATCAAAAGATAGCGTGCCTGAGTGGATAAGAAAACAAGACCCTTACATATGCTGCCTATAAGAACTCACTTCAGATCAAAAGACATACAGAAACTGAAAGTAAATTGATGGAAAAAGATATTTCATGAAAATGGAAATGATGAAAAAAGCTGGAGGAGCCATACTTATACCAAACAAAACAGACTTTAAAACAAAGGCTGTAACAAAAGACAAAAAGGACCCAGCAATCCCACTACTGGGTATTTATCCGAAGCAACCCAAAATGCTTTCTCAAGGGAACATGTGCAGCCATATGTTCATTGTTGCATTGTTTACTATGGCCAAGATGTAGAAGGTGGCCTGGGTGTCTGTTGATGGATGAATGGATAAAGAGGAGATGGTACATATATACAATGGAATATTGCTCAGCCATGGACAGGAATTGGTTCTTGCCATCTGCAGCTGCATCAATGGACCTAGAGAGTATTGTGCTGAGGGGAGTGTCTGACAGAGAAAGACAGATGCAGTGATTTTGCTTATAGTATGTGGAACAAAATAAATAAACAAAACAGCAACAAACCAGATACAAAGAACATTTTGGTGGTTGCCAGATGGGAGGGGGGTTGGGGTGGTGGGTGGAGAAGGGGAAGGGATTAAGAAGTACAAACTGGTTGTTACAGAATAGTCATGGGGACGCAGGGTATAGCATACAGAATATAGTCAATAATATGATAATAACTATGTAAAGTTCCAGGTGGGTACTAGGCTACTCAGGGGGATCACTTCTTAAATTATATAAATGTCTAACCATATGCTGTACACCTGAAATTAATATAAAATAATATTGAATGTCAACTGTTACTGAAAAATTAAAAAGGGGGGGAGGTAAAGGGCAATAAGTGGTCCTAATTTCCAGGTATAAAACAAATAAGTCATGGGGATGTAATGTACAGCATAGGAAACATAGCATAGTCAATAATATTGTGATAGTGTGGTACAGTCAGATGGTTGCTGGATTTATCATGGCGATCACTTGTTTAGGTATATAAATGTTGAATAATTATTGTGTACACCTGAAACTAATATTGTTTGCTAACTATATTTGTAATAAAATCTTTAAAAAAAACACATAAAGAACTAGTAAGGCTGATATACCTCCACCCTCCTACCTCCAGTTATTTTGAAGCCTACCTCAAATATATCATTTCACTTGAAATTATTTAGGCATATATCTCTAAAAATTAAGTATTTAAACATAATCACATCATTATCATGTCTTTAAAAATAACTCTTCACCATATCTAAAGATAATCAAAATTAGTCTCTTTATCCTCTAAACAGTAACATGTCTTTATAATGCTTGAACTCTGATCTCACTCCTCTCGATGTATGCATATACATTAATAGTATCTAATATTTTGTTTCTAGCCACTCTCCTAAAATTAGATTTCATTGTTTTATATAAATCAATATTTGCTTATCAACATTTATACAAACAGCTATCTCACTTTAAACATCCCTGTAGTGTGAGATCTTTTCATAATAAACTCTTAGATTATGTTTATCTAAAAATGTCTTTATTTCATCCTTGTTCCTGAAAGATAGTTTTACTGGATAGGTTTCTGGGTTGATTTGTCATTTTTTTCCTCAGTACATTAACTACTTTGCTGTCTTAGTTTTGGACAGGGTTGGATTAGAATGGGAAAAGAACCCTGTCAATAATATTGACAGAATGTGTTTCCCACCTACACCATCTCTAGCAGCAGAGGTAGGAGAGTCGACCCTCCACTCAGGAAGGGTTCAGACTAAGTCTAAGGTACAGAGCTAAAATCTTAGCTCTCTCAAAAATCATTAGTCTCTTACCTAATTTAGATAAAGCTGGTTAAATTTCACACTTTGAACACGCAGGCCTTTAACACAGAAGTCAGGGACACAGTAGTCAGAAGAGCCTATTGTGTGCACTTTTCCCTTCCCCCCAGAGCCCTGGGACCTAGGTATAGAATTTTCTCTCCAGAAGACCTCTGCAGTTTGGCTAGGCCCTTGATGCAGGGAACAGTGTGTTCTGTAGAATAAGCTGGCAGACCACTCTTAGGAGCCTGGCACTTTGAAGAGCAAGCTGGGGCCTCAGGAGCAGTCTCTGGGATGACTGGGGAGCCAGCATTTGCAACAGCTCCACCTCCCTCTCTATTTCATAACTAGCCAAGCATTTCGAATTGGCCAGCTCTTCACACATGTAATGTGCAGAGATGGAGAATTTCCCAAGGTAGGTCAGTTCCTAAACTTTCTAACCTCTGGAATGCCTTTGTTCTTCAAATTTGTATAAGAAATCTTTACTAGACACATTTCCCAGACACAAGGCAAGTGGCTCCTTTGTTATGATTGTTCAATACCTTTTGATGCTTACTGCACTGCTATGACATAGGACAAACTATGATATAAGTACACAAGTAGACTGGAGTTTATGTTTAAAGCCAAAGTATTGTGTCATTTCATCTGTTACTTGACTTTAACTTCAAAAGCCGTGTTGGCATAATCCATTACTGAGGACAAAGCTTTTCTGTGAGCTGATGTCCATCACACACATGGAATTTAGAAGAATGTGCAGAATAGGTCTTTAATTAAGGTTCAAGTTGCCCATTCCCAACCATACAGCATCCACCTTGAATGACGTGAAAGGAATGGCTTCTCCACCCCATTGCCTTTGTATTACCTGCTTTTGAAAGCCTTCACTGTTAATTTATGTAGCTACTCCTCTCCTGGACAACAATATCCTCTTCCCTCAAAAAGGACCTGCCGCTTATCCTCAGCTTCACCTGGGCTATCGGTTGTTTAGTTTCATCTGCTTTCCCCCTAGGTGTTGTTTAAGAGGCTTAGGTTCCTTATGAGTACAGAAGGGATGAAAAAAAGGTGCTTGAGGACCAAGCACCTTCAATACTAGGCCTTTTACACAACCGAGAGTGTCTTCTTAGCATAAGGCCTGTGTGCAAAAAAGGTCCTTGTCTCTTTCTCTTCTTAGTCTGAGGACTCCGAAGTGAGTAGTTATTAATAAAAGCACACGAATTTGAGACAAAAGTGATACAAAAGAAAGGGATATCTAAAGTGCAAGTAGTGCTTTTATTTTCTATTCCACAAATATTTTTGAGTACCTACTGTGTGCCAAGCACAGACCTAGTATTCATCAGGGAACAAAACAAAGATCTCTGCCTTCCTTGAACTTAGATTCTAGCACCAATGCTTACATCCTAACATATGATTAAGTGGTAGAAAAACTAGTGGATTCTATAATTGCTTATTACAAGACACTTAGTCTAGTTCTGGGGTAGAGAGAGAGGGGACAATGAGGACTTCCCATAAGAATTGACAGTTGATCTGAGATCTGAAGGATAAGTAAGAATTAACTACCTAAAATATCTATCGTCTCATCTCTGACTCTAAATGATAAGGTACTAGGATATGTAACCAAATACAAAATACACATAGCAAGTGCTTACTAAAAGGAATTAGAACAGCAGTCATAGTCACTAATGGAATATAATCCTATTTGTTACTCAGATTCCCTTTGAAGACGCACAGATTACACTGCTCCCACTTGCCAGGGATTAGGATATGACTGCTCTGGGAACACTGGCTGGGTTGGGCCCTTAGTCAAGTACTACCTCATGCTTTGTCTCACATTCCTCAGGTCTGAATCCCATCTCCACGGCAAAATCTTAAGTGCCTAGAAACTTTGTACAGACCTTCTTTCATATTCCTTTGAGACTGTGGTTCTGGGCCTATTCTAGGCATTGTGGAAATACTTGTTCACTTTTAAACTAATACAATTTCTTCCAAAGATCAGGTTTTAATCTAAACTTAAATGCCAAACCAAAGAGGAAATTAGTATTACCTTCTAAAATACACTTTCTAAATAAATTTATATTTTATCCACTTTCTGAGTGCAATTTTGTGCTTAAGGAAAACAGTATTCATGGTTTATCCCATCTTTAGGATAATACCCTTATTTCCATTTTGGATAAGCATTTGTTGATCATTTTATCACATTAGGAGGATGCATATTGAAAACACAATTTTAGTTCATATGACAAACTAGAAAAAAGTCATGTAGGATGAAGAAAGAAAAGCTAGGAGCAAGGCAGATGTGGTTTTGAATATCTAGCTAGGAGAATCTAGGCACATTCCTGACCCTCTATTTTCTAAATGTCAAAATGGAAAAATTAATACCCAACACATAGGGCTTGGAAGAAAACTAAGTGATATAATAAATGATATAGTACAATGCTTGCTAAATGAACAGCAATTAGATAGAGGCAATAGTAGCAGTAGCCATAACAGGTAGGCTCTTTGTTCTAAATATCAACTTTTGTGACCTGGCTTAAATCCAAAATTTAGACAATACTTTCCTCTGCAAAAAAGCTACTTCTTACAGAAATCAGTTGAAAATAAATTAATGTGAAATCTCTTTAAAATGGTATGAAAAAATGTTTAAGATTATTCATTAAATATTCATCTGACATACCTTTGCTAAATACATATTATATACAAGCCAGAGGATTAATTGATGTGTGAGGTATAAAAATAAGATAGGGGGCCGGCCCGGTGGCTCAGGCGGTTAGAGCTCCGTGCTCCTAACTCTGAAGGCTGCCGGTTAGATTCCCACATGGGCCAGTGGGCTCTCAACCACAAGGTTGCCAGTTCAATTCCTCGAGTCCCGCAAGGGATGGTGGGCTCTGCCCCCTGCAACTAAAATTGAACACGGCACCTTGAGCTGAGCTGCCGCTGAGCTCCCGGATGGCTCAGTTGGTTGGAGCATGTCCTCTCAACCACAAGGTTGCCGGTTCGACTCCCGCAAGGGATGGTGGGCTGTGCCCCCTGCAACTAGCAACGGCAACTGGACCTGGAGCTGAGCTGCGCCCTCCACAACTAAGACTGAAAAGAACAACAACTTGAAGCTGAACAGAACCCTCCACAACTAAGATTGAAAGGACAACAATTTGACCATTGTTCCCCAATAAAGTCCTGTTCCCCTTCCCCAATAAAATCTTTAAAAAAAAATAAATAAATAAAATAAAATAAAAAATAAAAATAAGATAGGATTCTTGCCCTTAAGAAGGTTCCATTCTAATAAAGGAGAGTGACATACTCATATATATAAATCACTACATGGCAAGGCAGAATAAGATTAAACACCACGTAACAGTATAAAGAAAGACCACAGAGTTCAAACAATGGACAGATTACTTCTAACTTTACAGAAATAATTTTCATATAAATTAAAATAAGAGAATCACAGGCAAAAATGTGTAGAAGTTAACTTTTATAGACAAATACCCATAGATAAATGGGCCTCTGTCCATGGAAACGCCCTCATTTAACTGGTCTTGAGATTTGAGATTTTAAATGAACAAAAGCCCCAACACACAGGGAAAATCTAACCACCACCAGTATTTTCATGTATTTATTTTGAACAACATATCTTTATTGACCACTGAATTTGTATGTATCCTGTACACATGCATATACATTTACAATGTATGTATCATATTATCAAGATTGCCCTGCCATGCTGGTTAGAGAACAGCAATGGCTTGGAGTCCACATTTACATCACCATAAACTTCACCTTCAATAAACCTCAGAAAAAATAGTGTCTGTTCCCATAAATCCCACTCTGATGATACTGTGTCTCACTGTTCAGAACCTCTGAATATCCTCACTTCTCTGGATCCCTGGAATTAGACTGTATAGATCATCAGTTCTTTCTTTTTGCCCAGAACCCTTGAAAAAACAAATTCCCATCACAGACAGTAGTTTGCTACAGCTATAAAATATCTTGGCCCCCAATCAAGGAGATTTGTTGTTTACCAAAACTACTATTGAGGTTAAATAATAAGCAATAATATTAATACAACTACTACTAATAATAATAATAATTCTTTTATAAGAGAAAGGAGACGCTATCTCTGAAATACTTATCTCTTCTCTAGGCCCAAGTCCACCTAAGGCTTCAATTTAACTAAATTTTAAAACATGAGTTGTTACTGAAAGTGACAGTCTACTGCGCTTTTGGGAATTTCCACCTGCGTAGATACTCTGACCTCAGGATTGAGCTATTCCTGCCCTCTAACTTCCTTTCCTCCTTCTTTTCTATAACCCCCCAAATTCATTCATTTCAAATGCATTTGTTGAATATCTCTATACGAAGCCCTGGAAATACTATTATGAGTAAGGCAGTCTGTGCATCCAGAAATCTTCAGTATATACAGAGCAATGAGACTGGAGGAAAGAAAATGGGAAGAGAGTAGGATAGCTAAGAGTTCTAAGAGCTGAACCCTGAAGCAGTCCAATGTTTAGAAATCAGGAAGTGATGAGAAACCAGCACAGGAGGTTGAAAAGAAGAAGCCAGTGAAGTAGCTTCATACCCTTGGCCTGTCTTTCTCTTTTCTTGTCCCCCTCCTGCTGCCGTTCCCCCACCCTCTTCTCTCTCTCTCTCTCTCTCTCTCTCTCTCTCTCTGACTCACTCTCACTCTTGCTCTCCTCTTGCTCTCTCTCTGCCCCCCTTTCCCCCCCAATCTGAGGAGGAGTAACCTACTTGATTGGTAAGTTTAGGAGAGAACCTGAGAAGTGATGACTCCATTCCTTCCCCCTCCTTGTCTTTAGGGAGCGGGCTGCCCGCAGAAAACCTGTGTTCTCCCCTGCTTTCTTATGTGATAATATCCTCAGGGACAATATAGAGGCTTGAAGTTTTCTGTGCTGCCCATGACTCTGACGGGTAAATCTATCTCATTCGGGAATTCATTATTATAAAGCCCATTTGTCTATAACTCTAAGCCACATTCTCCAATGTCAGATTAACCCATAATTAAAACAATGTTTTAATCTGTCGGCCTCACTTCTTTGTCTTATCTCAATTGGTTCAAAATTCCAGGCATCAAGAATGGTCAAGTTCATCAGGCCCCCTCACAAGCCAAAGTCTCAGAGCACATATTCAGACTCAGATGATCTATAAGAACACTTCCAACTCTAAAAAAGAAGTCCATGATTTACACCCCTGCTTGTCACTTGGAAGCAGTCAAGATGGAGAGAGAAGGTCATAGACTTACATATAGAAGTGAAAGGAAAATAGGATCATCTATTCACAGCTTGTTGATGAGAAAACTAAAACCCAAAGAGAGAACATAACTAGTGGCAGAACCAGAACTATGACTCAGGTCTTTTGACTCTCACCCACTCCAGTGAAAATTTTCTCTCTGAGAAAAACCTTAGTCTTACTCAATCTCACTCATTCCTGAAGAAGAAACAAACCAAAAAAGACTGAGTGCCTTCCAGAGGGTTTTCTCCAAACTATCGTTACCATTTCCCCACATGCATACTGAGTCATTATATAGCAAAAAAAAAAAAAAAAAAGTGAACATTTAGCCACTTAAGATAATGCCACTCTTATATACTTTTCCCTCACAACCATTGCTCGATCAAAGAAAAAGCCTATTTTTCCTGCAATCACCTAGGTAACTGAAGAAATGTCCACTGATGATTCATGATCATGAACCTTACAGGAGCCCTTAACATTGTTTTCTTAGTCAGTGACCTTCTTACTCTTTTAGCTGCTTTAAGCCCCAGACACTATCCGCACTCTCAGATGGTCTTCCTTCCTTCTCAGAAAAATGAAAGACTTCAGATAGCAATTCCTCTCCCTCCCATATCCAACTCTATAAACCCTGTTACATATGTGCCCAGCCTCTCCTCCATCCTTTCAGTTACAGCAGAGAGGTATTCCTCAACCCACCTAAGGCCAATCATCCCATCTGTCTTCAGATCCAATCCCCTGCGACCTCCTTCAATAAAACACCACCATCAATTATCTCTTCCCTCTCCTGTGTATTCTGCTGGTCCCTCTCATCTGGATCCTTTCCATCAACATTTAAACAAGCTCAAATCTCTTGCAAATAAAAACTGGAAACAATTTTCTCTCAATGCCACACCCTCTTCTCCCTATAACCATATTCAGAGCCAGATTAGCTCATTCAGAGGATCTAAGTATAAAGGTATTCTTTTCCATACATAATGCAAACATTAAAATAACTGACAGAAAGCTCAATAAAATTATGAGTTTTTGATGATGACTCCTTTAGTTCTTTGTTTTCAAATTATCAAGTACTAACTTCTTTCCAAATTTGCTTTCTTTGTTGCTCCTGCTTTACTAGGAGCTTTGCCTTCAACACACACTCAGTCTGCTAAATGGGTAATTAAGTATGTTCCCATTCTCTTTCATATTCACAACCAAAATACTTGAATTTTTTTCTAATTTGCCGTCTCTCCTTATTTCTCCTCCCACTTTTTAATCAATTTGCCCTAATCACCTATCAAAAGTTCTATTACTAAGGCTATCATTGACTTCCAAGATATCTAACAGGTATCTTCCAGTCCTTATTTTTTTAATCTCCCAGTAGACTGGGATTCTATTGACCATCCTCCTCCCTTTTTGTACTACTCTTTTCTTTTAGCTTTTGTGCTTTCTCCTGGTTTTCTTCCTTCATCTCTGATTGCTCCTTCTCAATCTTATTTTCAGACTCCTCTCCCTCTATTTGCCTTTAAAAGTTAGAGAATCTAAGGGCTTTTCTGGATATTGGATATCTCCAATATCCACTTCTGTTTTCACTTTTAGGCTTTCTCCAGGCAATCCCATCCAGTCTTATGGATTCAATTACCATGTATTTTTAAGAGAACTATACAATTTATCATTCAAATGAGAGTTGTTTGTTGTTGTTGTTGTTGCTGAAATAAAGGAAGGATACTATTACAATTATGCCCTGACTGTTCAGGGCCAACTTGGATATATGGTCACCCTATCTATATGCCAATGAGTCCCAAATTTATTTCCCCAGTGAAGACCTCTTCTTTGAGCTCCAGACTCACAAATTGAATTGCCTACTCACTGTACGCACTTGTATTCATTAGTTCATTCATTCAACAAATACTGAGTATCTATTATGAGATCTGACAATTAAGTTCGTGAACATGTTGCAACACTGTTGCTAACCTTTTTTGATATCAGAGGGATTATTCATTATGAATTTGTGCCAACTGGACAATTAATCAAGTTTACTATTTGGAAATGCTGCATGAAAAAGTTAGATGACCTGAACTTTTTGCCAACAATTCATGGCTCTTGCATCACAATACACGAGACTGCCTGTGAAGGAGTTTTTAGGCTGAAAACAAATAACTGTATTGGAACATCCTCTCCACTCACCTGATCTGGCCCCCAATGACTTCTTTCTTTACCTGAAGATAAAGGAAATATTGAAAAGAAGACATTTTGATGACATTTTGGATATCAAGGGCAACAGACTCTGATGGCCATTCCAGAAAAAGAGTTCCGAAATTGCTTTGACGGGTTTAACTAGGAGCTGACATCGATGCATAGCTTCCCAAAGGGAATACTTTGAAGGTGACCATAATGATATTCAGCAATGAGGTATGTAGCACTTTTTCTAGGATGAGTTTGCGAACTTAATTGTCCAGCCTCCTATAGGTCAAGCACTACGTGTGATCAGATAAGGCTTCACTGAAAAGGTGACATTTGAGAAAAGACATGAAAAAGGTGAGAAAGCAATGAAAGTGGACATCTGAGCAGAAGAAAAAGTGAAAATTCTTGTAAGTGGCAATGTGCATGGCATCTTCAAGGAACAGCAATAACACCATAAAGGTGGGACAGGGAGATAAATCAGAGCATGAACAGGAGGTCCCATATCATATAGCACCTTGTGGGCAATTGTAAGGGCTTTTGCTCTTACTCTGAATAAAATGGAAAACAATTGGAGGGTTTTGAGCAAAGGAAAGGCATGATCTGATTTATGTTTTTAAAGTGCTGCTCTGGGTATGGTTGAGTGGAGACCAAATGGGGAGTAAAGGTAGAAGTATGAAGCCCAGTTAGGAGGCTACTGCAGTAATGCAGCTGAGCAATTATGGTGCGTCAGCGCAGAGCATCAGCTGTTAAACTGATGAATAGTGATCAAATTCTGAATATATTTTGAAGATGAAGCCAACAGAATTTACTGATGGATTGGATATAAGGTTTGAGAAGAAAGAGGAAAGTTAAGATAACTCCCAGGTTTTTGGCCAGAGTAACTGGAAAAATGAAGTTTCCATTTTTTTTTTAGATGAAGAAAACTTCAGAAGGAGCAGGTTCAGAAACAAGGAGCAGAAACTCACTTAAAGACATCATCAATTTGAGGCATGCACTAGACATCCAAGAGGAGCTCTCAAATAACTAGTTCAATACACAAGTCTAGAGTTCAAGAAAAGGTCTAGGCTGGAGATAGAAATTGGGGAGTCTTCAGTTCTATATATGATACTTAAGTCCATGAGCCAGAACAAGATTACTGAAGAAATAAAGATAGAGAAAAGGTCCAAGAAATAAGATCTGGGGGTGGCCGGGTGGCTCAGTTGGTTAGAACACAAGCTCTGAACAACAGGATTGCCCATTTGATTCCCACATGGGCCAGTGAGCTGCACCCTCCACAACTAGATTCAGGACAACAACTTGGAGCTGATGGGCTCTGGAGAAACACACTGTTCCCCAATATTCCCCAATAAAATTTATAAAAAAGAAAAAAGAAATAAGATCTGGGCACTCAATATTTAAAACTCAGGGAGATGAGGAAGAACCAGCAAATGAGACAGAGGAGCATCCAGAGAGATGGGAGTAAAACCAAGAGAGTGTGATACTTGAAAACCAACAGAAAAAAAGAGTTACAAGGTGGAAAGAGTGATCACCTATGTCAAATGCTACCAATAGGTCAGATAAGGACTGAAAAATGACATGGAGGTCATAGTGACCTTGATAAATTCAGGATACGTTAAGTAACAAATATGAAAGTCTGATTTAAGTGGTTCAAGAGAGAATTGCAGGAGATAAAATAGAGAGAGTGAATACAAACAACTCTTTTGAGGAGTTTCAGTCTTAAGGACAAGAAAGAAAATGGACAATTAGCCAGAGGAGAAGTGAGGACTTTGGTGAAGGAGAGATGATTCAGGGAAGAGAGGAAGAATTTCCTGGGTATTGTCCTTGTCCTTGAGTGGTCCCTAAGAGGAAATGGTATCACAAGTGAAGAGGTTAGTCTTTGCTCAGGGTAAGTTTAGTTCATCTATAGTAAGAAGAGAAAAGGCAAAATAAATGGATACAGACACTTGTAGGTGGGTAGATGTGGTGGTGGGAGTTTGTGGAAGTTCTTTTCTAATTGCTTCAATTTACCAGTGCAATAGGAATGCAAGCTCATCAGCTTAGAATGAGGATCGAGGAGGAAAGATCTGAGGTGTGGTCAGTATGACACAATCATCAAGGAGAAATGAAAAGTAAGTACTTGTGAAAGCCAGTATGATTTCCAGGCAGCATTTTGGGCACACTTAACATTAATGATCACCTAAATTGAGCACATTCAGCATGGTATTGTGTTTTTCTCTAGCATGCATGCAGCTGAGGAGCAAGTAGAGAATTGAATTTAAGTAGGATTGTGGTTTTTCCAAGCAGATAGACTGAAGCAAGAGAAGTCAAGGGAGTCAAGCATGTATGCAAAGAAGTGATTGTCATGATTTATGGAACAAAGATAAATTGAATGAAGTGGTCAATAAGCAGTCAATGAGTGAATATAAATTGAATAAAGTGGACATTCTCACAAAAGGAGTGAGAAGCAGTGAAATGGTGAGATCCATGGAGTATAGGTGTTGGTGGAAAAGCAACACTGCAGTAGAGGTATTCAAGAGAATGACCTGGAAACATAAGAACTGGTGGTAAGAGGGTGGCTGGAATGGAGATTTAGGAGGGTTACAGTTATTGATAATGGCAGGCTCAACATGTCCAGGATAAAACTGTGATCCTCTTCCAATGTTCCCTATCTTAGTAAATGAAACCAAGCTTTTCCTTCACTGCATGGAATATATCACTACATCTTGTCCATTTGACCCTTTAGAGAATTCCCAACACTGTCTGCTTCTCTTTTCTTACCTACTACTCTGATAATCCAAGATACCACCGTCCCTTGCTTGGACAATTGCAATAGCCTTTTAACTGGTCTCCCCACATATGCTCTGACCTCAACTATAGCCAGAATAATTTTTCAAAACAAACAATCATGTCCCCCACTAATGAAAACTTTAATGGCTTTCTATTTCTCGTAGGATGAAGACCAAAATTTGTAACAGGGCCCACATAGTACCATAACTATCTAGTCCCTACCTCTTTCTCTAGCCATATTTTGCACTGCTCTCCCTCTCACACTATGCTCTAGACATGCTGGGATTTTTTTTTAAATCTTCAAATATACCACACTTTCTCTGATCACAGAGACTTTGCCTCTTGCCTTTGTAAAAATCACCCATCTCCTCACTTCTACCTGGTTAAAGCCTTCCTGTTCTTTACATCTCAGCTTACGTGCCCTTTCTTCAAGGACCACTTCTCTGACTCCACAGTGCAAATTGGGAACCCTTCTTTCCATGCTTTCTCAATGCTAATTATCTCTTAGTATGCTGCCCAGTTTTCTTTAGTTATGGATCACCAGCTGCGGAATAGCAGCAAATGTGTTTGTTTTTATTCATTGTTGTGGCCCTAGTGCCTAGGACAATCCTGACACATAATAGTCAATCAGAAATTTTTTTCCGAAATAATGGTGTTATTTGCATGTGTATGTCTACTGCTTTCTTTTTTCAGAACCATCTTGCTAGGTGTTAAGCCAACCATCCTCATTAATTTTATCTCATGTGTTCCAAGACCTGTTTTACCCAATTCAGTAACAATTTATTTAGTGTGTACCATGCGCCAGGCATAGGGGATTCAGAAATTAGTAGGCATATTCTTCATATTTAATTGGTATATAATTGAATATGGCCAACAGATATGTACACAAAAAAATGCAATGAATTCACCCAGTGCTTATTGAATACTTATTAAGTACCAAGATTTCTAGACCCTATAAATATAGCAGTGAACAAATCCTTGTGGAGCTTATAATCTGGTGAACATGTGCTATAAGTTATTCTGGAGGTATGTAGCACCACTGAGGAAGCAACTAATTCTTCTTTTAGGAATTAGGGACCGTAGAGGAAGGCACCACAGAAGAAGCAATAAGTAGAGCATCACCAGGCAAAGAATGAGATATGGAACCTGAATGATAGCCTACCAGTTTTTATTTTATCCTGAGGCTTCATGTTTAATGTTTAAGCATTAGAGTGACATCAGTATTTAGGTATTACAGAAAGACAACATTGGCAACATGAAAGATGGATATAATGATCACAATCAAGAGTGTTATTTTGAAAACTATTCCAAAGTCTGAGGAAGAAATCATCAAGGTCCAGAATAGGATAATAGCAGTAAGAATAGAAAGGATAGGATAGATTTGAGGGATGTAATTTACTTATTTACCTTAATGGCTAAAAAAGAGGAAAATTCTAAGATGAGCAGGTTTTTAACTTGAATGGGAAGATGAGTTATGGAAGATACTGCTACATTCCCATCAAACCCATTCCTTCCTACTTCTAAGCACACAGTCAAATTACATATCTCAGTCTCCCTTGCAGTTAGGTGTGGCAATGTGACTAATTTTTGGTCAAAGGAATGTGAGTGGAAATGATGAGAACCACTTCTACCACTTGATCTGGATAAAATCAAGAAAAATCTCTTCTAAGATATCTTCCATTATCTTCCCCTATCAGCTGGATGCCAGTGCAAAGAGTGATAAAAGAAGAGCATCTGTTAGTCATCGCCCCTCAAAGGAAAGCTCACATCCCCTTCTGACTAATTGGACTTGGCATTGGTAAGAAAGAAACATCTATTGTGCTAAGTCACTAAGATTTTGGGATTTATCCAGCAGCTAGGGTTAACTTAACTAAAACAATGGTGATGCCATTAGCCAAGACAGAGATTCAGAAGCAGAAGCTGGTACAGATAGATGTAAAGAAAAAGACTTCAACTTAGGCCATATTTAATTTCAGATTCTTTTGACATATCCAGGCAGCTGGAAATAGTGGTCCAGAAATCAGAAGAGAGCTGATGGGATTGGAAATTTTTGAAACACAAGTGACTAAAGCCTTGGTCCTGATTGAAATAACATTGGAAGAGGGTATAGAGGAAGAACAGATGAAGTCTTGGGATGGGAAATATCAGCATTTAAAGGAATGCAGAGAAAAGAGGTGTTAGAAGGTAAGACAATACTTTCTCAAAATTTTTCATGACAATGTTTTTTATAATAAACCAAAACAGTTGGTCTTAGAATTCTCTTTTTAAGGACCAAATAACCTTGTTAAACTGATAGTCATATAAGCCATATTATTGACGCTATTATTAAAACCTTGTATTCAATTAATTCCTTAATGTTTTCCTTCCTAAACTGAAAGCTCGAAAATTCAAACTGCCTCCCAAACTAAAATGCCAAAATATATTTAAATTTTGTACAAAGCTTTAAAACCAAAAAGTGGCCTCTAATGAATTCTCTGACACATTTTATAATCTCTTTGGTAAAGACAATGTCTTACCTGTATCATTTTTTTTTAATTGGGTAACAGTGTGTTTTTCCAAGACCCATCAGCTCCAAGTCAAGTCGTTGTCCTTCAATTTGGTTGTGGAGGGTGCAGCTCAGCTCCAAGTCCAGTCACCATTTTCAATCTAGTTACAGGGGTCGCAGCCCACCATCCCATGCGGGAACCGGCAACCCTGTTGTTAAGAGAACACGCTCTAACCAACTGAGCTAACCAGTTGCCCATGGGCAGCTCAGCGGCAGCTCAGCTCAAGTTGTTGTCTTCAATCCAGTTGTGGAGGGTGCAGCTCACTGGCCCATATGGGAATTGAACCAGCAACCTTGCTGTTAAGAGCACACACTCTAACCAACTGAGCTAACTGGCCGCCCCTGTATCAACTTTTTAATGTTTCATTCCTTCCAAAATGCTTTCACATGCATTATTCATTTAATGCCCCTAACAAATCTGTAGGATTGGTGAATGTAGTTGGGGCTCCAAACATCTGACAAATGATCAAGAGGGACCATGACCTTAGTATAGGGCCTATGTCAGAAGAAAGCCCCTTCCAAGAGGCAGGATAACTATCTTCAAAGGATATCTGTCAGAAAAATATGTCCATTTTAAAGTGCTATCTTAATCCCATAGGTCATCCATTCATCCCTGTAATTTATGAGTCTCGCTAGTCTTCAGTGTGACATCAGGGACATCTTACTTCCTGACTCAGTTTGTGTCACTGCAAATTGTCCTCCAAAGAGAGAGAGCAAGTGATAAAGGGTGCATCCTGGACAACAAAAATAACCATTTATTTGATAGTAACACTGTCTTTTGTCATAATTGTTTTTAGCAATTTCAAATATATTCTGATTAACATCTCATAGATAGGGGCATGGTTATGCCCCTTGTCTAAAGGAAGTAGCTATTTTGAAATATTCCTGATTTGACCTGTTTTCTAAAAGAATTATGAGTCAAATAAAAACAACTCATAAAACATTCAATGAGTTCTCATAAATGCCAACTTTTGTTTAGGTCATCTCTTCTAATATCTTCAAATATTCTAAGATGATCAAATTTCTGCATAGCTGATTTTATGTGTCAACTTGGCAAGACTATGGTGACTAGTTGTTTGGTCAAACACTAGTTTACATGTTGTTATGAAGCTATTTTTTGGATGTGATTAATATTTACAATCAGTTGATTTTAAGGTGAGCAGATTACCCTCCATGATGTGGGTAAGCCTCATACAATCAGTTGAAGGCCTTAACAGCAAAAAACAGTTTCCCCAAAAACCAATTTTGCCAACAGATCAGAAATTCTGCCTGCTCTTTCAGCCTTTATATTCAGAACTGCAGCATCAATTCTTACCTGAATCTTCAGCCTGCCAGTCTGCCCTACAGATTTCAGACTTGTCAATCCCTACAATAGCAAAATCACCCCCGCTTTGAACAAATTTAATACATTTAACATTTTCTACTACAACCTTGTCCCTGTCCAAAGCAGGAATGTACTGTCATTCAATGTATTTTACCTTAAGTCTTTTTAAATGTAGAGAAGCTGGTAGAACAAAAACAAAATAAAAACAAGCATGGTTCTTGTTCTTATTTGTTATAAGGAATTTTTTGGTAGGACGCACTTGAAAGACAATTTCCTATAGGAATATATCAATAAATATACCTTTGACTGAAGAAGATTTAGAAATGAATAAAAGAAGAATGTATTAGTCAGAATTCTCCAGCGAAACAGAATCACCCTGACCTTATTTAACCTTAATTGTCTCCGTAAATGCCTTATCTTCAAAAACAGTCAAATTGAGTGTTAGGATTTCAAAATATGAATTTGGGGAGGGGGAACACAATTCAATCATAACATACATTAAGGAACTAAATAAAAGAGAAAATTAAACCCAAACCTAGCAGAAGGAAATAATAAAGATTATAGCAGAGATAAATGAAATAGAGAATAAAAAAAACAATAGAGAGAATCAATGAAAACAAATGTTTGTTATTAGAAAAAAATCAAGAAAATTGACAAACTTTAGCTAGTCTGAGAAAGGAAGAGAGAGAAGATGCAAAGAACTAAAATCAGAAATGAAAATGGGGACACTACAACCAATTTTAAAGAAATAAAAAAAATAAATGAAAGAATGCTATGAATAATTGTCCACCAATAAATTAGATGAAATAGACAAATTCATCGAAATACACAAATTACCAAACTGATTCAAGAAGTAACAGAATAATCTGAACAGACCTATAACAGGCAAAGATATTAAATCAGTGGTTTCAAAAAAAAGCAAACAATAAATAAAAGACTTCAAACACAAAGTCCAGGACCAGATGACTTCAGCGGTGAATTTTACCAAACACTTAAAGAATTAACACCAACCTTTCTCAAACTCTTCTGAAAAATAGACCAGAAAGGAACACTTCCTAACTCATTTTATGAGGTCTGTTTTACCCTAATGCCAAAGACACTTCAAGAAAAACAAAAACAAAAACAAAAAAACTACAGACCAATGTCTCTTATGAATACAAATGTAAGAATCCTCAGCAAAATACCACCAAACTGAATCCAACGGCATATTAAAAGGATTGTACACCATGAACAAGTGGGATTTATCCCAGGAATCTGTAAGTAGTTCAATATATAAAAATCAATTTATAACCACATTAATAGAATGAGGGGGAAAAACACATGATCACCTCAGTTAATGCAGAAAAGGCATTTGACAGAATCATATACTTTTTCATGATTAAAAAAAATCAGAGGTTCCGGAAAAATGGCGGAGTAAGGTGAGCCTCTGTAAAGCTCCCTGGAATTTACAAAGAATCGAACAACAAAAACTCCACAAAGGACTCCCTGCACAGCAGACAGGCAAGACGAAGAGGCCCACTACCGACTGAAATCACCTATAGGTGGGAGATTCGCGCGAGTGGGGGGAGGAGGAAAGGGAGAAGAGCGCGGAGACGGAGCCGCGAGGGCGCAGGACTCAGACCCAGCTCAGTGCTCCGAGCTCGCTGCTTCCCGGAACTACCGCAGCTGCAGGAGATCGGACTGCTAGGGCTACACCAGGGCTCCACAGGGCTGAGGGGACAGCATATAACACGGCTGAACCCAACGCTCACGGCAGAGACCTAGGAGAAAAGACTGAGGGAAAAAGGCTGAAAACGGTGGTTTAAGCCCGCACTGCCGAGCAGAGAACGGAGCCTTAGGCACTGAGACTAGCCGCCCCCTCCCTCCCCTCCCAGAGCTCGCCCCGCCCCCACCTGCCCGGTGCTAGAAGCGAAACAGTAGCAGTGTCAGATCAAAACAACAGAAAATTTGCTATATTTGAGAACTGTGGCCCACAAACACAAATTCACAGCCCAACTAGTTCCGTCAAAGGGGAGAGAGCTGTGGAAGCAGGACCGGCTGTGGTGGTGGTCGCCGCCATTGCTCTGGGCCACCTCTCACAGCTCACCACGCCCCTGACCCCACCGATCTGGGCAGATCCCTGCAGGAGTAAACAGAACTGCTGAAACATACGGGCTCTGAATCAGGAGCTGGAAGAGCTTTGGAACATCAAAAGCTCTCCGCATACCCACCGGGACACTGCGCCCTGTGACCTAGACGAACTATTAACAGAGGAGAAGCCCAACTCCCAGAGAATCCCCCCAGTGTGTGAGAAGCTGGAATAGTGCAGAGAAAACATAGCACTACCTTGTGAGAGAGGAAACAAAAAAAGCCTGCAGTCGGAGAAAAAGTAAAACTTTCTACCAACAAGTACTGGAAAACAAAAGAAAGACCTCTTCCTATCAACTTGTTGCAGAAGTCACTCCTGTAGATGTCTAGGAAGAGAAATAGTAAACCAGTAATCGCCATGAATAACCAAGGCAACAAGATAGCTCAGAAAGAAAGTGAAAAATCTCCAGAAAAGGCACTTAAAGATACAGAAATATGTGACTTAAATGACAGAGAATTCAAGACTGCAGTTCTGAAAAAACTCAACGAGATACAAGAAAACACAGATAGGCAGTTAAATGAACTCAGAAACTCAATTAAAGAACAGCATGAGCATTTTACAAAAGAGATTGAAATTTTAAAAAAGAACCAAATAGAATTTCTGGAGATTAAGAACTCAATAGAAGAAATTAAGAATGAAATAACCAGCTTAGGTAGTAGAGTTGACCAGATGGAGGAAAGAATCAGTGACATCGAAGATAGAAACCTGGAAATGACACAGATAGAAGAAGAAAGAGACTTGAGACTTAAAAGAAATGAAAGAACTATACAAAAACTTTCAGACTCCATCAGAAAGAGCAATATAAGAATAATGGGCATACCAGAAGGAGAAGAAAGAGAGAAGGGAACAGAGAATATATTCAAACAAATTGTCGATGAGAACTTCCCAAATTTGTGGACAGAACTGGACCCTCGAATCCAAGAAGCAAATAGAACACCTAGTTACCTCAATCCCAACAGGCCTTCTCCAAGGCACATTGTATTGAAGCTGTCTAAAATCAACGACAAAGAAAGAATCCTCAAGGCAGCCAGGGAAAAGAAGACGGTAACTTACAAAGGAAAGCCCATTAGATTATCATCAGATTTTTCAGCAGAAACTCTACAAGCCAGGAGGGAGTGGAACCAAATATTCAAACTATTGAAAGAGAGAAATCATGAGCCAAGAATAATATATCCAGCAAAGATATCCTTTAGATATGAAGGAGGAATAAAGACCTTTCCAGACATACAGAAGCTGAGGGAATTTTCTAATACACGACCTGCACTACAAGAAATACTAAAGGAGGCTATTCGACCACCATCAACAGGGACAATTTGTGGCAACCAAAACTCAACAAGGGGGAGAGTAAAGGCCTGAACCGGAATAGGGGAATGGAGAAAGTAAGCGTGCTGAAGATAATGGAATACTCTAAATATCAAACTTACTTTTACATAAACTTAAGGGTAACCACTCAAAAAAATCCAGAACTGAAATATATACTGAAATAAAAGAAGAAACAGAGGGAAACATCATAGAATACCACCACACAGAAATAATAGACAACAACAAAAAGGCAAAGAAACAATGGAGACACAGCCTTACCAGAAAACTAAAGATAGAATGACAGGAAATCCTCACATATCAATAATCACCCTAAATGTAAATGGACTGAACTCACCAATAAAAAGGCACAGAGTAGCAGATTGGATCAAAAAACTAAACCCAACCATATGCTGTCTCCAAGAGACACATCTCAGCTACAAGGACAAGCATAGACTCAAAGTGAAAGGGTGGAAATTGACACTCCAAGCAAATGGTACCCAGAGAAAATCAGGTGTAGCCATAATGATATCAGATGAAACAGACTTCAAGGTGAAAAAGATAACAAGAGACAAAGATGGACATTTCATAATGGTGAAGGGGACTGTACAACAAGAAGACATAACAGTCATCAATATTTATGCCCCCAATCAGGGAGCACCGAAACACACCAAGCAACTACTAACAGAACTAAAGGGAGAAATTGACCAAAACACAATTATACTAGGGGACTTAAATACATCATTGACAGCTATGGATAGATCATCCAAACAGAAAATAAATAACGAAATAGTAGCCCTAAATGACACATTAGATGAAATGGACATAATTGACATTTATAGAGCACTTCATCCTAAAACATCAGACTATACATTCTTTTCTAGTGTACATGGAACATTCTCAAGGATAGACCATATATTGGGACATAAAATCAGTCTCAACAAATTTAAGAAGATTGAAATCATACCATGCATATTCTCTGATCACAAGGCTTTGAAATTGGATATCAACTGTAAAAAGAAAGCGGGAAAAACACAAATACATGGAGACTAAACAACATACTTTTAAAGAAGGACTGGGTCAAAGAAGAAATTAGAGGAGAGATCAAAAGATACATAGAAACAAATGACAATGAAAATACATCCTACCAAAATTTTTGGGATGCAGCGAAAGCAGTTTTAAGAGGGAAATTTATCTCATTACAGGCCTATCTCAAGAAACAAGAAAACTCCCAAATAAATAACCTCATGTTACACCTTAAAGAACTAGAAAAAGAAGAACAAGTAAAACCCAAGGTCAGCAGAAGAAAGGAAATAACAAAAATTAGAGCAGAACTAAATGAAATAGAGAACAAAAAGACAATAGAAAAAATTAATGTGACAAAGAGCTGGTTCTTTGAAAAGATTAACAAAATTGACAAACCCTTGGCTAGACTTACTAAGATAAAAAGAGAGAAGACACTGATTAACAAAATCAGAAACGTAAAAGGGGAAGTTATCACGGACACCACAGAAATACAAAGGATCATCCAAGAATACTATGAAGGACTATATGCCACCAAATTCAACAACCTAGAAGAAATGGACAAGTTCTTAGAAACATATAGCCTTCCAAGGCTGAACCATGAAGAACTGGAAAATCTAAACAGACCGATCACCAGTAACGAAATTGAATCAGTCATCCAAAACCTTCCCAAAAGCAAAAGTCCGGGACCAGATGGCTTCACTAGTGAATTCTACCAAACCTTCAAAGAGGATCTAATACCAATTCTGCACAAACTCTTCCACAAAATTGAAGAAGAGACAGTACTCCCTAACTCATTTTATGAGGCCAACATTACCCTGATACCAAAACCTGGTAAGGACAGCACAAAAAAGAAAACTACAGACCAATATCTCTGATGAATACCGATGCAAAAATCGTAAATAAAATTCTAGCAAATCGAATACAACAATGCATTAAAAAGATTATTCATCACAACCAAGTGGGGTTCATCCCCGGGGCACAAGGATGGTTCAACATACGCAAATCCATCAATGTGATACATCACATAAACAAAATAAAGGACAAAAATCATATGATTATATCAATTGATGCAGAAAAAGCATTTGACAAGATACAACATCCATTTATGATTAAAACACTTAATAAAATGGGTATAGAAGGAAAATACCTTAACATAATAAAGGCCATATATGACAAGCCCTCTGCTAATCTCATAATTAATGGAGAAAAACTGAAGCCCTTTGCTCTACGTTCAGGAACACGACAGGGATGTCCCCTATCACCTCTGCTTTTCAACATAGTGTTAAAGTCCTTGCCAGAGCAATCAGGCAAGAGAAAGAAATAAAAGGCATCCAAATTGGGAATGAAGAAGTTAAATTATCACTCTTGCAGATGACATGATGCTATATATAGAAAACCCTAAAGACTCCACCAAAAAGCTATTAGAAACAATCAACGAATACAGTAAAGTTGCTGGCTACAAAATCAACGCACAAAAGTCCATTGCCTTCCTATATACCAACAATGAAATCTCAGAAAAGAAATACAAAAAACAATTCCTTTTGCAATTGCAGCAAAAAGAATAAAATACCTAGGAATAAACTTAACCAAGGATGTGAAAGACCTATATGCTGAAAACTATAAGACATTTTTGAAAGAAATTGAAGAAGACACAAAGAAATGGAAAGACATTCCGTGCTCATGGATTGGAAGAATCAACATAGTTAAAATGGCCATATTACCCAAAGCAATATACAGATTCAATGCAATCCCCATCAAAATCCCAATGGCATATTTTAAAGAAATAGAACAAAAAATCATCAGATTTCTTTGGATCCACAAAAGACCCTGAATAGCCAAAGCAATCTTAAGGAAAAAGAACAATAATGAAGGTATCACACTTCCTGACTTTGGCTTGTACTACAGGGCTACAATAATCAAAACAGCATGGTATTGGCAGAAAAACAGACACATAGACCAATGGAATAGAATTGAGAACCCAGAAATAAAACCACATAAATATGGACAGATAATTTTTGACAAAGAAGCTAAAAACATACAATGGAGCAAAGACAGCCTCTTCAATAAATGGTGCTGGGAGAATTGGATAGCCACGTGCAAAAGAATGAAACTGGACTGCTATTTGTCACCATGTACCAAAGTTAATTCAAAATGGATCAAAGACTTAAGCATAAGACCTGACACAATAAACTGCATAGAAGAAAACATAGGTACTAAACTTATGGACCTTGGGTTCAAAGAGCATTTTATGAACTTGACTCCAAAGGCAATGGAAGTAAAAGCTAAAATAAACGAATGGGACTATATGAAACTTAAAAGCTTCTGCACAGCAAAAGAAACCATTGACAAAATAAAGAGGCCACCAACTGAATGGGAGAAGATTTTTGCAAACAGTGCCTCCGATAAGGGGCTAGTATCCAGAATATACAAGGAACTCATGCAACTCAACAACAAAAAAACAAACAACCCAATTGAAAAATGGGCAGAGGACTTGAAGAGACATTTCTCCAAAGAGGACATACAAATGGCAAATAGACATATGAAAAATGCTCAACATCACTAATCATCAGAGAAATGCAAATCAAAACCACAATGAGATATCACCTCACCCCAGTCAGAATGGCTATCATCAACAAGACAAATAGTAACAAATGTTGGAGAGGCTGTGGAGAAAAGGAACCCTCATACACTGTTGGTGGGAATGCAGACTGGTGCAGCCGTTATGGAAGGCAGTGTGGAGGTTCCTCAAAGAATTACGAATAGAATTGCCATATGACCCAGCAATCCCTCTCCTGGGTATCTACCCAAAAAATCTGAAAACATTTAGAGATAAAGACACGTGTGCTCCAATGTTCATTGCAGCTTTGTTTATGGTGGCCAAGACATGGAAACAACCAAAATGGCCTTCGATAGATGAATGGATAAAAAAGTTGTGGTATATATACACAATGGAATACTATTTGGCAGTTAGAAAAGATGATATAGGAACATTTGTGACAACATGGATGGATCTTGAGAGTGTAATGCTGAGCGAAATAAGTCAGAGAGAATAAGCAGAGAACCGAGTGATTTCACTGATATGCATTATATAAACCAAAACAACAAAAGAACAAGACAAACATTGAGAAACAGAAACTCATAGACACAGACAATAGTTTAGTGGTTACCAGAGGGTAAGGGGGGTGGGAGGTGGGGGGTGGGAGATGAGGGTAAGGGGGATCGAATATATGGTGATGGAAGGAGAACTGACTCTGGGTGATGAACACACAATGGGATTTATAGATGATGTAATACAGAATTGTACACCTGAAATCTATGTAATTTTACTAGCAATTGTCACCTCAATAAATTTAATAAAAAAAAAAAATCAATAAACAAAAGACTAAAGTTTTCATCCCCAAATCAGAAACAAGACAAGAATGCCGACTTTTTTCCCTTGTTCTATTGTACTGGAAGTTCTCGCCAGAAAAATTATGAAGAAAGTTAAATAAAACGCATACAAATTGAAAAGAAGTAAAGCTATCTTTATTCGCATATGACATGATCCTATACATAGAAAACTCCAAAGAACACACACATACACACACACAAACACAGATACACACATACAATTATTATAATCAATTTAGCAAAGTTAAAGGGTACAAGATCAACACACAAAACTCAGTACTTCTACATACCAGCAATGAGCAATCCAAAAAGGAAATTAAGAAAACATTGCATTTATAATAACATCCCAAACCACAAAATGCCTAGGAATAAGTTTAATCAAGCACACAGTACACTGAAAATTATAAAACATTGTTGAAAGAAATTAAAGAAGACCTAAACAAATGGAAAGCTATGCTTTGTTCTGGATCTGAAGATGTAATATTGTTAAGATGACTATGCAAAGTGATCTACAGACTAAATGCAATCTCTACCAAAATTCCAATGGCCACCTTAAATAAAGGTGGCTAAGACATGGAAACAACCAGTGTCCTTCAATGGATGACTGGATAAAGAAGATGTGGTATATATATACCCAATGGAATACTATTCTGCTATAAGAGAAGATGAAATAGTACCATTTGCGAAAACGTGGATGGATCTTGAGATTATTATGCTAAGCTAAATAAGTCAGACACAAAAAGTCAAGAACCATATGATTTCACTGATATGCGGTATATAAAACTGAAAACAACAAAGGAACAAGACAAACAAATGAAGAAACAAAAACTCACAGACACATACAACAGTTTAGTGGTTACCAGAGGATAAGGGGGGGGGAGGGATGGTAGAAGAGGGTAAACGGGATCAAATATATGGTTATGGAAGGAGAACTGACTCTGGATGGTGAACACACAATGTGATACATAGATGATGTATTACAGAATTGTACACCTGAAACCTATGTAACTTTACTAACAATTGTCATCCAAATAAACTTTAATTTTAAAAAAAGGAGAAAGAAATAAAGTTACAGCTTAAGTACAAAAAAAAAAAAAATTCCAATGGCCTTTTTTTCAGAAATGGAAAAGTCAATCATCAAGATAATATAGAATTTTAAGGATCCCCAAGTATCCAAAACAATACTTAAACAGAAGAACAAAGTTAGAGAACTCACACTTCCTGATTTCAAAGTTACTACAAAGCTACAGTAATCAAAACAGTGTGATACTGGCATATAAATAGATATAGCTCAATGGAACAAATTTGAGAGTCCAGAAATACACCTATAATTCCATGGCCAATTGATGTTCTCAAGCATGGCAAGACTATTCAACAAAGAATAGTCTTTTCAACAAATGATGCTGAGGCAACTCAATATCCATAAGGAAAAAAATAAACTTGGACCTCTAACACCATATCATAGACAAAAATTAACAACATATATGAACAACTTAAGTACAAGAGCTAAAACCACAAAGCTTTTAAAAGAAAACATAAGGATAAGTCTTAATGATGTTGGATTTAGCAATGGATTCTTTGATATGACACCAAAAGCACAAGCAACAAAAGAATAGATAAACTGGACGAAGTTTTAAGTTTTATGCATCAAAGGACATTACCAAGAAAGTGAAAAGTCAACCAACACAATGGGAGGAAATATTTACAAAGCATGTATCTGACAAGTGTCTAACACCCAGAATGTATAAATAACTCTTACAACTCAACAACAAAAAGACAGAGAAACCAACTTAAAAACAGGCAAAGGATCTGAATGGGTATCTCCCCAAGGAAGATATATAGATTGCCAACAAGCATATATATGAAAAGATGCTCAACATAATTAGTCATGAGGAAAATGCAAATCAGAACCAAATGATGTACCACTTGACACCCACTATAATGGCTATACCTTTTTTCCTTAATGGAAACTAACAAATGTTGGCAAGGATGTTGAGAACTTAGAACCTTATACATTCCTGGTGGGAATGTAAAAAGGTTCAGCCACTGTGGAAAATAGCTTTGTGGTTCCTCAAAAAGTTAAACATAGATTTACCATTGAAAAAAGAATTTCACCACTAGGTACCTATGTATACCCAAAAGAACTGAGAACAGGTACTCAAACAAGAACACATATACACATGTTCAAAGAAGTACTTACTATTCACAAGAGCCAAAAGATGGAAGCAGCCCAAATGTTCATCAATCTAAGAATGAATAAACAAATAGTGGTATATACTTACAATTGATTATTATTCAGCCATAAAAAGGCACAAAGTACTAATACATGCCACAATGTGTGAAACTTGAAAACATAAACTACGTGAAAGAAGCCAGATACAAAAAGCCACATATTGTATGATTCCATTTATAAGAAATACCTCAAAAAGGAAAATCCACACAGACAGAATACAAATTGGTGGTAACCAGAGCAGTGAGGAGGGAGGAATGGTAAGCAACTGTTTAATGGGCACAGGGTTTCCTCTGGGGGCAATAAAATTGTACAACATTGTGAATGTACTAAACGCCACTTAATTGTTCACTTTAAAATGGTTAACTTTATTTTATTTGAATTTCACCTCAATTTTTAAAAATTATGCACAAAGAAAAGATCCTTGAGGGCCGGCCCAGTGGCTCAGGCGGTTGGAGCTCCGTGCTCCTAACGCCGAAGGCTGCCAGTTGATTGCCACATGGGCCAGTGGACTCTCAACCACAAGGTTGCCGGTTCAACTCCTACAAGGGATGGTGGGTTGTGCCCCCTGCAACTAGCAACAGGAACTGGACCTGGAGCTGAGCTGCGCCCTCCACGGCTAAGATTGAAAGGACAAAAACTTGACTTAGAAAAAGACCTGGAAATACACACTGTTCCCCAATGAAGTCCATTCCCCTTCCCCCACAAAAAAAAGTCTTAAAAAAAAAAAGATCCTTGAAGTAATACCTCTTATATAGATTATTAACTTCCAGTAGAATTATTCAAGTGTTAAGTCCTGAAGTTTTAGAATTTCTCCTCAGGGAGACTTTAAAATAAGGTAACAATGCTATTTAACATTTTGAGCCCTTACTGTATATCAAATATTGTGTTAAAAGTTTTATATACAATACCTCCTTTAAACTTAAGTATACATGACTACATTCAACTTAAAGAAGAAAAACTGAGGTATGAAAAAGTTAAATTGCTCTAAGTCACACAGACAGGAGATGAACATTTAGCTACTAACTATTCTTTAGTATAGCAACAAAATTAAAGAAAATTTTATTCAAACAGAGTTTATTGAGTGCCTGCTAAATTTGCGTTTTTATGTGGTACAGGTAATAATGATGATACAAAATATTTTTTTGAAATATAACAAGTCAGACAATTAAGTTCATGAATTTTTTGCAATAATGTTACTAACTTCTTTTTGATGTCAGAGGGATTATTCACTATGAATTTGAACATACTGGACAAACAGTTAACCAAGTTTACTATTTGGAAGTGCTGAAAAGACTGCAAGAAAAAGTTAGACGACCTGAACGTTTTGCCAACAATTCATGGCTCTTGCATCACGACAATACACCAGCTCACACGGCACACTGTCTGTAAGGGATTTTTTAACCAGTAAACAAATAACTGTGTTAGAACACCCTCCCTACTCACCTGATCTGGCCCCCAATGACCGCTTTCTTTACCCAAAGATAAAGGAAATATTGAAAGGAAGACATTTTGATGACAGTCAGGACATCAAGGGTAATACAACAACAGCTCTGATGGCCATTCCAGAAAAAGAGTTCCAAAATTGCTTTTAAGGGTGGACTAGGCGCTGGCGTCGGTGTGTAACTCCCCACGGGGAGTACTTCGAAGGTGACTGTAGTGATATTCAGCAATGAGGTATGTATCACTTTTTCTAGGATGAGTTCGTGAACTTAATTGTCAGACTTCATATGTGGGTAAACATTTTTAATAAGTATATGACTTCAACTATTAAAATAAATACAAATTAGACATCAAAACTATAACGTCACAAACAATATTACTTAGGATAAGGCAAATGTAAAGTTTAAAAAATATAAAGTTGATTTAAATAAAAATATTAAAAATAATAATTGACATTTATTGAGGATTTGCTATTTGCTAGGCACTGTTCTAAGGAAGGGCTTTAACATATTAATGCATATACTCATTTATTTAACCAATTATAAATACATTACTTACCTGTCAAAACCATGAAAGTGCTACTTATATGACTGAAGTGTAGAAAACACTAGTGTAATTGAAAGATACAGCTCTTGGAGTCAGGTCGAGCAGACCTGAATTTAATTCTGGCTCTACCATCTAATAACCGACATGGACCAGGAAACTAAGAGTTGTTGCCTGTTATAATTTCTATATCCAAAGACATCAGATGGTCAAAATAGCTAGACTTATTTTTTAAATAATTATTTTTTTTAAAAGAAACCTAGAAATAAAAAACATAATTGTCAAAATTAAGAATTCAATGGATAGGTTAAACAGGAGATTTAACGTAACTGAAAAGAAAATTAGTGAAATGAGATAACTCAAAGAATTTACCCAAAAGTAGCAGAGAGAAACAAGGATCTGGTAGCTGAGATAAGAAAAAGAAGCTGTAATAAGGTCTAACACACGGTTAATATGAGACCTAGCTGCAGAAAATGAAGAGAATGAAAGAGAAGCAATATTTGAAGATATAATGGCTGGAAATTTTCCAGAACCAAAGTCAGGAATCTACAGATACAGGATGCAGTAAATTTATTAAATAAACTAAATAGAAAGAAATCCTTTCATAGACACTTTGCAGTGAAACCTCAGCCCCAAAGTCAAAGAGAAATTCTTAAAAGAAGTCGGAATGGTAAAGTAGACTGATAGGAGCTCAATAAACTGATTCTAAAAATATACAAAAGGCAAAGACCCAAGAATAGCCAAGATTCTCCTAAAGTAGACCAGTAAGACTGAACAGGACCTATCCTACCCAATATAAAAACTTATTATGAAGCTCTATAAATTAAGACACCTTGGTATTTGTGGAAGTACAGTCAAATGGATAAATTAAACATATATAGGAACTTAATCTATTAGGAAGATGGCACAGTAAATAAGTGAGGAAAGGAGAGGCTGTTTAATATTGTTGAAACAAATGATCAGTAATTAAGAAAAAACTATTGGATTCCTATCTCACAAAATTCAATTCCAAATAAAGTCTTAAATTGAAAAGGTAAAACTTTAAAACTTAGAAAAATGTATAGGAAAATATTTTTCTGACTTTGGGATTGAGAGAGGATTTTTTTAAAAGACACTTAAAAATGTTAAACACAAGATGCATAAATTTAACAAAATTAAATAACTTCTGCTCATCAAAAGACACACAAAAAAGGTAAGAAGGCAAATTGCAATCTTGAAGAACACATATTCAATCCATATAACCAAGAAGAAGATCGTGTCCAGACTATATAAAGAACTTTTATAAATTGGTAAGGAAAAAAAATGACCTCCCCAAACATGGTAAATGCATTAACAAGCACGGCACAGAGTCAGAAACCTAAATGGTCAAAAGAATATATGAAAAGGTACTCAAACACATTAGTAATCAAGAAAATGTAAATTAAAAGAAGCAATTAGATACCATTTTATTCCTACTAGATTGGCAAATTTAAAAGGTAAGAAAATACCAAGTGTTTGTGAAAGTATAAATTTGTACAACCATTTAAAAACAATGTAGCATTATCTTGTAAAGTTTAACATTCTCATGCCCTCTACTCTACTATATATAAACCCTAAAGTAATTCTTAACATGTGAACCAGGGGACATGTACAAGAATAATCATATTACTGCTTGCAACAGCAAACAGCTGGTGACAATCCAAATGTCCATTATCAGGAAAATGGGCCTGAACTATGATATATTCATACAGTGGGAATATTATCAATACAAAGAAATGAACTAATGCTACATGAATGACAAAACTTGAAGAAATTTTAGAAACATAATATTGAATTAGTGAAGGAAGGTGCAGAAATATAAAGTAGTCTGATACTATTTTTATAAAGCTCAGAAATAAACAATGCTATGCAAATACATATACATGTATAGATATAAAACCATATTTTTTAAAAAGCCATTTCAGGATACTGTTTAACTTGGGGATGATGAGATTGGGGAGGACCACACGGTAAATTTAACATTCTAAGTCTTAATCTGGATCATAGATTCAGAGGTGTTTAGTATAAAGTTTCATAATTTAAATATATACATTACATATGTACTGAGCATCTATCATATACCTAGCAATTTTTAAATGTATTATGTAATATATGCTAAAGAATGTATGTTGCTATTATGAGTTAGTAACAGGTACATCCTGAGTGTTTTGAGCATGATTGCCCAGTCTTGTATTTGGGTTAATTTTATATTGCCTATTGAGAACAAGAGTTCATTTTGGCTCTGAAACTTTAAATGACATTCTGATACTATCTGTAGCTCCCGAGAACTTCCCTGAATTATACAGACTCAGTAAATAGCTTTCTCTTTTTTGATGAATTAAATATGATGTTATCTTTTTCCTTACCAAAAATGAATCATTTTTAGCTAAAAAAGATTCTTCAGATTAAGACTGAGATCTGAAATGCAGTTTCGATTAAGTTCTACATTCATCCTTTGTAGTTTCAGAAATTCCCTTTAGATAAGTAATATGCTAAAAAGAGAATGCATTTCTTTTATATTTCCTTAAATTTTTTCTTTAATTTTAATAAACTTTATTGTTTTACTTAATTATAAAATCAATTGTCACTTCAAAAATGTTCTACAATAAAGACATATAAAGTAAAAATTTTACCACCCAACGATAAACACTTTTTTCTTGTATAACTTTTTTTCTTGAGGTATATATATTTTAAATAATTGATAGCAAATAGTTTGGTATTTTGCTTTTGAAAGTATTTTTAACACAATATATGACCTGCAGTTGCATTAGGAAAGATATTTTATTAATACAAAGTAGCCTCCGACAGTAAAATACCAAATAAAAGTAAATCAATAAAATCAATTTAAAAAGTCACAATCAAAACCTATCATATCAATGTAAATGACTAAAGAAAGCTGGCAGAAGTTGTTTTCATCTCTAAAACGCCGAAAATTATATTCTTTAAAGTGAATGCTACTACTCATCAAGATGTTGAGTTTCTTAGTCCCTGAATTACCCAGCAATATCCTCTCCTGATATTTGCTACCCACAGATTTACCTCAGGTGGTTCTTAACATGGAAGGGTCCACGGGATCAATCTTTGAGTGCCTTAAATTTGGATAGTGGAACAAAGACCCGAGGTCCCAGAGCCTGACAATGGTTCTTGGTTCGTCCACTCGGTAAGGCAACATGCCGCTGGTGATCACTTAACAAACTGCTGTTTGCAGCCACACACACACACACACACACAGACAACTGAAGTCTTCTTCGACTAGCATAGCACACTGACGGGAAGAAACGAGACTACTTAGGTAGGAAGGAGGTCAGAGCAGAGCCTTACTACAGGAGAGAAGCAGTGACCAGATGTTATCTGTTCCTTTCATTAATATAAATATAAACGGCATTAATCTAGACAAGTACCTTTCCTGTCTAAGGACTCTGCCCATCTCCTGATGTTTAAGCTCATCTTCAAAGACCTGACACTTATGAAGCATTCTCCCACTGTTCCACCGCCTTCGTAGCCCGAGTAAGTCTGCATACTCTCTGAAGTGACTTTTGTCCTTATGAAAACAAAAACATAGGCTTCACGAACTGGGGTCGGTGGGGTGGATGAGATTCTTTAAGGTGCCTAGCTAGCATACTGTCAGGTTGGAAGCCCCACGAAATAGCCTACTCTCGAGGCACAGCGGGCGTCATTAGAATTGCCTTCTCGTAGCTGTGAGGCCTTGGACACAACAACATGTGAACAGCGAAGTATAAGGAGCTTCAAAAACATTAGAACTATAGGGCGCCTTCGGGAGCAGCGGTATTAACCTCCGCCTCACAAGCCCGCGAGGCTGCTAGGCCGGCAGCTTTCCCTTTAAGCACCTGCGGGCCCGCCCCGCGGCGAAAGCCTTCCGGAAGTCGGTGTGCGCCGCCACGAAGTCAGATTCCTCCGCCGATGGCGACGCTCTGTCCCGCAGCTTCGCGCCCCGGCTAGTCTAGGTTTCCAGCTCTCCCGCCTGCCTGCTTCAGAGCTGCCGCTGTCGTTTCTCCGGCCAATAGTCCCGGCGACCCTGCCCACCGGCACTCGGAGCTAGGCCAGCCTGGTCTGTGCAGATCGGCCAGCGCCAACGCCGGGCCCGCCCCCGATCCCCACACGCACTTCCGATGACGCCTTTGCAGGGACGCAGCCCCCAGGGGAGCAGGGCGCGCTGCGGCGGGTGATGGACGCGCTGGCAGTGATGATGCAGGATCTCTTGACCCAGAACCATGCCCTGCGCAGGGAAAACAACGAACTCATGGACCAGGTGCGGCGGCTGCTGTGCGAGAAAGCCAACCTGCTGGCCCAGGTGCGTCCGCCGGCCTGCCCCGTGGCTTTTCCTGACACGTTTAAAGGTGACTCCGCCCAGCTTCCAGAGTTTTTGATCCAAGCGGCCTCGTACATGAGGTTCTTCGAGGCCAGGTTTTCGAACGACACCCTAAAGGTGGCATTTCTAATCAGCCGCTTCTCTGGGGCGGCAGAAGAGTGGGTAGTCCCTTACATCGAGAGGGAGAGCCCCATCCTAGGTCATTATGAGGACTTTGTGGACGCGCTGAGACGTGCCTTTGGCAGGAATGGGTAGAAAACGCAGCCGGGACCCCTCGTGTCGGGTGGGACCACTGCGAGCCACTGTGCTCCCCACAAACCCGGTCCTGCTTGGCTTTGATTGACAAGGAACTCGCTAGTTCTCAGCTGCTGGGCCCTGACCCTTGCTAGAAAACTTGGCGGCCGCCTGTACTTACCCAACCCCACTGCCTTTGCGCTCTGCCCAGCAACCCAGCCAAAGGCTGGGAACCTGTTAGAAATTGAGTGAACCACCCAGCATCACACCACTTGCCATTTCTGAAGATGTTGCTGACGGTCTTTGAAAATCGGAGCAACCTAGGAAGTGCCTGAGTTTGCCCACACCCTGGACACTGATCTGGATAGCTCAGGCCCTGAAACAGCTTCCAGGGTTAGAGTGCCTGGCAGCCAAATTTTGACATTTCTCCCCCCAAGAACAGTTTTCCACATACTCCATTTCTGTTTTGAAATCACAAGAATCTCACAGATTGTGCTTTTTGGTCAGAGAAATTCAGGTACTGGACAATACATGACAAAAAGATTTATAAATTTTAAACATACATATGTCTTATATTATCATATATATGTCTTACATTACCAAACAAAGATGAATAAAGTGAAAGTCTGTGTCCTCAGGAACACAAGTTTATTTTGAGAAAAAATTATTAAGTGTATATTCTGATATCTGGTAAAATGCTTTTGTGTGCAATGAATGGCATATTTGATTCTTCTTTCATGGCTATTTTTTAACTTTTCACCCCATAGTTTTAAAATATATGTTGAAAACATGCAGCTTACAAAGGAGACAGAAAACCCACTTGAGCAATTTTTATGTTTGCTGATGAATTTAGTGAAGATGGTGTTTCTAAAAATGCATGTAACTGGTGGCAAAAAAATGGGGATGGTGCATTCTTTGAACTTGGCTTTATTTCTTTATATTAAATGACTTAGCTCACTCATTTTTTGTAGCTTACATTCTTGGTCTCAGTTTTTCTTATGTAATGAAAGGCATTACTTGATCATTAAAATGTGGTTCAAAATTCTGTGCTTCTCTGATGAGGCCAAAGAAGGGGAATTAAAGGATCTGACCCCGCCTATTAAACAAAGGGGTCTTTGAAACCCTCTAAGAAGAAAAATCCACAACTGCGTTTCCTTAAGTCCATAGGTTTTGTCATATCTGGTAGTATAGTCTCACAGAAATACAGTAATACCTTGGTTTTCCAATGTCTCCATTGACGAACATTTTGGTTTACGAACACCGTAAATCCGGAAGTCAATGCTTCGGTTTTCGAACACACCTCAGAAGTCGAACATGTCATGCGGCTTCCGCTGAGTGCAAGAGGCCTAGCTGTCGGCTGTTTTCCAACGTTTCAAAATTGGAATGGTGTTCCGTAATGGATTACGTTAGAAAACCGAGGTACCGCTGTATCTTTCAGTTAGACATCTTCATATTCAGAAAACTCATTACTGCCTCCTTCATGGACAATTTATATACCTGAGGACCATAGGAAAAACCTAATTATATTTTTGTAAGATGGGAGTAAAGACAGGTTATAGCAATTATTTTATTATTGCTGGTTAACATTACAGTAGTTCATAGGAAACGGCCCCTCAACGTGATCTCTTATATACCACACTTTTGCAGCGCATGTGTACTAACAAAATAAACTGAATCTTGGGCCTATTGGCTGATAATTTCAAAGCAGTATTTTTCCCACAGTAAAAAAACCTATAGGATATAGCACCAAATTTTTTTTCAATAAACCTCAGAAGAGCACATGTTTGATAGGATATAAAAACTTTCTAATGAAAGGTCAGTATCAACACTTAATAAGTTAAATACAGCATGAAAAAAGCAACTCAGAAGTCAAAATATCTCATACTTAATTTCCTATAGCTGTGTCTTTTTTGTTGAGGATCACTTAAATCTCCAAAAGAAAAAATTAGAGAAGAAAGTATGTGAGGCTTGCTTACACGGAGACTTACACGGAGAGAAAGGGGTGGAGAGGTCACTGGTGAATGACTTCCACATCCGATTTTTCCAGATCTAAAATGAAGTCATAACAGGTTATGATCGACTCATTGTTTTCTTTAGTCTTCTACTGAGTGACCTCCAGGGAATGTTTCTTCATCTGGTCCTACACGGCCAGTAGGCCACTGGGACCTTCCTCTGGGCCTGAGCAATTTCCTCATTTGCTAGATTGCGTTTCTCTTCTCTTCGGGCCTTTCATGCTTGGTGTCTTTGACCTTCTGTCTGAATTCGTATGTAATCCTCAATACACTTCAGCCATTCTTCATTCTTGGTATTGCCTTCAATCCCCTCTTTATGCCCTCGAATCCCTTGAAAAGATCAGAGAAAAATGTATTCATGGCGTTCATGTATATAATTAGTTGATCCTTCTTCTTCAAACTTAGATTTCAACTTTGGCAAGCTCCTTCTGTTTCTGAGCCTCCTCCATCACCTGGGGTACAGTCTCTAAAAAGCTGTGTATCATTTCCCCATCTCTAGGCATTTCACGTGAAGCTCCTCATGTTGGTTTTGCAATTCTAGATTCTCCATTTGCATGGCTTTAACTGCCATGTCCAGGTCCTTCTGGCTAAACTGCAGTACATCCACAAAGAGATCAATGGACAGAGGCAGGCCAACAGACCGAGGAGACCTGGGGGAGAGTCCATCACAGGAATATCCAAAACTCCTAAGAAATCAAATGCCACCAGCCTTGCTTTAGGTGGACTTCCTCAGGAAGGCTTGGCATTATGAATGCTGTTTGTCTCCGGGGCCACAGAAACCAGTTTATTAGGTGTCTCTGTAGTGTGTCAAATGTGACGTACAAAAGACTTTTCTCAAAGTAGACTCATAGGAGGATGTTTCAAACTGCTCCAAGTAATCCATCTCAGCCTAGTGCCTAGAACTGCAGCTGGGGCTCTGAAGCTCATCTGTTTGAGGTCCATGGCAGGCTCTGGCCCATGCTGAGAAGGGCGTGGGGCTCACTGCCTGGACTGCTTGTGTGAACTGATGCACCCGGAAGAATCCACCGGAAGAATCCACTGGAAGAATCCACCATTCCTCACCCACTGCTCTCAAGAGTCTTCCCTAAGGGTGTCTTTTTATCCTCAAGTGATTCAATTTGCATAAAAATTGAGGAGCAGTGATAAAGGATAGATTCATTCTCCAGTAGATTCACAAGAAGGACTCCATGTGAAAAAACTGCACAATTTTCTAGTTTCTCTTCAGTTTGGCTTGTATGGCTTTACTTGAGCATTTTGTGATTTACCAGAAAAATCAGGCAACTTTTCATATATTAAATTAGAGACTGCAATCTAGAACCAAATGAACATAATTTTTTTTATAACGCTTTTGCTTTTATTTCCATGATACAAGTTGTTAAGATTTACTGTCTTGGCTAAACTAAGATTCATCTAATTTTTTATTTCAGACATCTTAACTTCTTGCCAATTAATTGAAGGTAATGTGCTAGCAGAGCAGATGACTACCTATGTAACTCAAACTTCACATAACTATTAATTAAAGTAAAATAAAATCCTTCATCTTCCCTAGATCCTTTTAAAATGGCCTGCTGTCAACACCTCTCTACAATGATTTTCCAGTTTTAGGGAGCATCAGCATTGCCTCAGGGGGCTTATACAAAACACAAATGGCTGGGCCCTATCTCCAGAGTTTCTGATTAACTAGGTCTAGGTGGGGTGAGAATTAGCATTTCTAACTAGTTCCTAAGTGATGCCGATGCTGTTGGTGTACAGGTAAAACAAATTAGAAATAAATATATTTCTTCCTGGTGCAAAAAAAAAACGCATTTTAGAAAATTTATTGTAACTTATTGTAGCCTTGCTCTCTGCCTCTTGAAATGTATGGAAACCCTTTTAAAGGCAAAATAAGCCTATTTTACAATCCAGGAATTTCTCTTTGAAAGGGACCGGAGCCTTCACTTTGAAATATAATCATCAAGGAAAATAGCATCCCTATCTCCCAGTTTCCTAAGAGCCTAACTTCAGCAGGCACCTGGCTCCAAACTGCAAACCTACCTTTTGTCATAAAGATACGCAAAATTTATTTTTCCTTTGTATGAAAACAATTCATCGTCTTAAGAATTGGTTACCATTTATCTTGAGAACATGGATGTAATGGGTTTCATCTGCCTGGCTAAATGGGTGAGATTTCTTTCAGTCTTTGCTGTCTCTTTCTTTAGTGATTTTACTGTGACACACATCACATTCTTGTTTAATAGCTATTCAAAATTAAACTATTTTCTTTCTGTTATCTTTGTAGCGATGTTTTCTAGGTTGACAAGAGATTTTGTTTTTAAGTCTATTTCCTCAACACTGGCCAGAGCCACACTTTGAGAACGACTGCACAGCATGAAACGAAATGTAGAACTTTAAATTTCTCCCTAGAACTTTTACCGTGTTTGTTTCACCCTATTCTTATAGCCTGTTGAAGTCTTTTGGAATTTTTGAATTTTAATTCTATCATTCTCCCTACTTGATATCATCTACAAAAGTGGTAAATTTGTTTTATATTTTCCAAACCATTAGTAAGGTCTGGAAAGAGGCAGCAAGGGTCCCTATAACATGCGGTGCTTACGTTATTAGTCATCATAAAACTATAAATCCTGTAACGTGCTAGGTATACTAGGGACACAACTATAAGCAAGACAATCCTGACTTTCAAGTCGCTTACGACTGGGAAGGCAAGCCTGCAATGCAGTAGGGTGTTAGGAAGAGGGTGCCTGTGGTAGCACAGAGGGGTGCCCCTCACCTCAGCCTCAGGAGGATATTACGGACTGAATGTTTATGTCTCTCCAAAATTCCTATGTTGAAGTCCTGACCCCCAATGTACTGGTATTAGAAATTGGAAATTTTTTTGGGGGGGATGGGCAGGGGCGGTAATTAAGTCATGAAGTTGGAGCCCTCATAAATGGGATTAGAGTCCTCATGAGAAGAGACAAAAGAGCTTGCTTCCTCTCTCTGCTCTCTGCCACGTGATGCTACAAGAAGACAGTTCTCTGGAAACCTGGAAGCCAGCCTTCACCAGACCCTCGATCTGCCAGCACCTTGACCTTGGGCTTCCCAGCCTCTAGAGCTGTGAGAAATAGATGTTTGTCCTTTAAGCCATCCACTCTATGGTATTTGTTATAGCAGCCTGAGCTGACTAAGACAGGGAGTCAGAGGAGGCTTCCTAAGAGTTGCCAAAGCTGAAATACAAAGGATAAGTAGGAATGAGGGGAAGGGGAGAAAAACGGTGGTCTAGGCAGGGGTCCAGTTTATGTGAAGCCCAGAGGTATGAGAATATGATACATTTAGGGAAGTGCAGGTAGTTCAACAAAATTGGAGGCATGATGATTAGAGATGCTGTTAGAGAGTAGGCAGAGACCAGATTGCTATGCTTGGGAACAATTTCAAACACTGCAATTCCATCTCATTATACCATCATCTAGGTCATATTTCTCCATTTTACTTATGTGTTTACCTGTGACTTGGTCAAATTACTTAAAGTTGAGATACACTAAGCATCTATCCCATCTCTCTTGCCAGTAATTCTACAGAAACAAATGAGTTTAACTCGATAGGCATGTTTATAATTAAATTGATGCTGACTCATGATAATCACCACTTTCTCAACAAAATACTCACAAATCATCTACATAGAAATCTGCTATAAAAAAAAGTATGAATTTTTATCAAGCATGCTGGTTTGAGGGTTTAAGGAATACCTTTTTGACTTTGACATAACTTCTGTGGGATTTTCTTTTTTTGCTTTGTTTTTCGCTTTGTTTTATTTGTAAGTGCCCTGAAATGAATTCCTATTGGAATGCTCTCCAACCTCTTCTGTAATACTGGACTTATATTCCTCCTATATGATGTGTTTCTCCTGTTTTCAAAAAAGAATGTGGTAGCTGGGACTGGGAAGCTAAATATTAAAAGAACTGAACAATGTAGCATTGGCTTAATAGAGACAGTCAGGCAGTAGGTGGCATGGGCTTTGATGTTAGAGTCTGTGGTCAAAACCAGATAGCAATGGATCACTTTTCCATGTGCTGTGTCTTGGAAGGCAAAGATAAGAATGTAGGATTAGGGAGAACGGTAGAAAAAATCCAGAATGTTCCTATTTCTGGCTCCTTGCCAATCTTAAAATGAAAGAGAGAAACTGAGGCTAGAGTAAGCAAGTCTTCCTTAGCAAGAAAACTCCTGATTTTTAGCTGTGCATATGGCCATCTGTACATGAAGACTACATTCACCAGATTACTTCGTATGTAAAATGCTCCCATGTCGTATATCATGTTTGCATTTAAATAAGTACTCGCGGCTGAGATACAAGCAATGTTGTATGGTAGCTTCCAGGAAACCTTTTTAAATGACAGCTGGCATATTTTTTGTTTCTCCTTTCTTCCATTTTGCTACCTGGTTTTCAATTGTGATAACTAGAACCCTAGCAGAAACCTCAGACCATGAGAATGAGGGTCATAAACAGGATGGTAGAGCTTCAGTCTGTGAGGATAAAGACACCACCTTACCAGCTTTGGACTGCCTGCTTCCAGACACCTTTTATGCATAACAAATAAACATCTAAATGATAACAGAAATAGATAAAAAAAACTGTTTGTGTGTTTGGGGTTGGGGTGGGGAGATGAGGTCTGGAATGGGCAAGGGGTTGAATTGGGGAGGAGGGGCAAAATTCAGAAAGAAAAGACACATTGTGGGGATTTTTAAATATGCCCACAGATTCTTCCTTCACAAGGTGGAGTTTAATTCTCTTTCCCTTATTTGTAGGCCAGACTCAGTGATTTGCTTCTAATGAGTAGAATGTGTCTGAAGTGATGGTGTATAGATTCTAAGACGAGATTATAAAAGGCAAGTGGCTTTCATGTTAGTATCACTTGGACTCAGCTCCAGGCAAAGTCAGATGCCATATTGAGAAGACACTAAAGCAGCCCTGAGAAGAGTCCCATGTGGTGAGGAACTAAGGCCTCTAACAGCCAATATAAACTTGCCATGGGAGGGTGCCATCTTGAAAGCAGATCCTCGAGTACCAGTCAAGCCTTCATCTTGCCCTACCAACATCTTGACTAAAACATCAGGTAAGATCCTAAGCCAGAAGCAGCTAGCTAAGCTGCTCCTGAATTCCTGACCCATGATTCCTATGGAATCATACATGTTTAGTTTTGTTTTAAGCACACAGTTTTGGGATAATTGTTATGTAGCAATAGATAATGATACATGCATTTTCAAATTGATATATTATAGATGGATGAAAAAGTTGCAATGATGGAGTAAGATGAGAAGGTGTTTGTTAGTCCTACAGGATATGTGGGCTCTGAGTTAGTTATTGCATATGACTAGGGAGGAGGGAGCACTGTTTGGAGTCATGCACTGTGAACAGATTCCAGTATCTGCTTGATTGGGGTTCAAGGTGTGACTCAACTCTCTTCCTTCCAAGGTTCTTACTGTTGGGACATACACAAAACAGCATATTGCCAAATGAAAATAAAGTGGCATCATTGATTAATTCCTAGGTTAAATACCCTGTAATGTGGGTCTTCTAATAGACTTGGGACTACATGGGAGTTCATACATCTTCTCTTCTGGATTTTAGGCAGCTGAAGGCTGAACTGCAATCATCCAAATGAGAAAAGAAAGGGTTTTAGTTTAAGGTGGAGGCAACAGAAGTGGAGAGAGGGGGATAGATTTGAGATATGTTTTGGAGATAGAAATGACACGCCTTACAAATAAGATGGGGGAAGTGTTTCTTCTTCCTCCATTCAGGAATATTGGAGGTTCCATTTCTATTTTTCTGTATCGCCTTTCTTGTTCCTTCCCAAGGGAGGAGAAGGGGATAAAGTGATCGGCCAGAGCCCACTAGTCTTTAGACATACTTTTCCCTGTGGATAGGATCTGGAGACAGACTTCCTGTGCTCAGCCGAGCTGGTCACGTTGCAGCATATCACTATGCCTATAGACTCCTAACTACATCTGTTCTCATTCCTTTCCAATCCATTGTTCATTAACCATGGTCATGGTATTTATGGTTTTTTGTTTAATTTCTCCAAGTAAAGTAGTTCATTTGCTTTACCTGAAGAGAATGAAGTACTATTTTTGGCCTACAACAATGGAGATAGTAGTAAGAAGGATATCCAATCAAGTTTGTTCCTTTCTTTGACGCAAGGATAGCATCGGCCATTATTATGATATAATATTGTATGCATCTCACATTTACCTCAGTGGGCTTTGTTGTTTGAAGTCACTCCTTTGTCAGGTGACTATAAATATCTGCATCAAAAAAATAAAGCCACACAGTATCTCCAATTGTTTTAAAAATCAGAAAAGAATAGGTTGATAGACATAGTTTCCATTTTTGAAAGGCCTATTGAAAATGAAACCAAAAAAATTCATTACAAGTTATGAAAAATGCACTGACTGACCTTTGAAGTTCAAGCAAGCTCAAAAAAGCAGGATAATTAAAGAAGACAAGCAAAAACTCCAAGAAAATATATGAAGCTTGACTAATGAGCATGTTTGAAATAAACAGTGTATCTTCACGAGTTATTGATCCTCTTATAATTCATGAATGCTGAGAAAAGCATAACAAGGAATGATTTGTAAAAGGTCATCAAAAGCAAGGAAGACATAACCAGCTCATTGCTTATCTTATAACTGATTAAAGTTCTAGAAGAAAAGAGAAAAACAAACAAAAAAGGGGGGGGACAGAAAGGAGTCTATACTTGGTTAAATGTCTCCCCTAAATTCTTACCCACCCAGAAACTCAGAATATGACTTTATGTAGAAATAGTATCTTTGCAGATTTAATTAGTTAAAATAAAGTCATACTGAATTAGGGTGAATCCTAGATCCAATATGACTGGTGTCCTCATAAGAAGAGGAGAGGATGCAGAGAGACACAGAGACATACAGGGGAGAAAGACATGGACAACAGAGGCAGGGATCAAGTGATGTAGCTTCAAGCCTAGGAATGCCAAGGATTGTTGGCAACACCAGAAGCTAGGAGAGAGGCATAGAACAGATTCTTCCCTAGAACCTCAGATGGAGCATGGCCCTACCTTAATTTCAGACTTGAGGCCTCTAGAACTGTGAGACAATATATTTCTGTTCTTTTAAGTCACTCAGATACTTCGTGGTACTTCGTTACAGCAGCCCTAGCAAACTAATACTGGGTCCAAAACCAAAATTTAAAAGAATTTAAATTAGTATTTAATTTCAGAAAGTAAATAATGCCTTAAAGAAATGAACAAGGAAAGATCATAGTGACTGGAACCATGATTCCTAACTCAAATATTGAATGCAATGTTTATCTTTGTCAAAATCTGTGAGCCACATATCTTTTAAGTCATAAGTAGCCCTATATTTGAATATTAATTTTATTCAATATTCAGTTATCCATTAGTAGTCTAAGAACTGGGGTTGATAAAAGAATTTTTTAAATTATAGGCCTCAAGTAATTTGTTAGGAAAATGAATAATAAATAATCAGGTAACTAAGTGTAATATAAGAAGATATAAAGTACTACATTAGGCTCTAGTTAAGATCCAAAAGGGAAGATACTAATTATAATGTCTCTGAGGCATCAAAAAGAGGATGGGCTGATGTCACTGGGTTTGCTTCCTTGAAATCAAGAAACTTAGTGAGCCATAAACAATATTCGAGATTTGGTGAGGCTGAGTTAAACGAAGCTGGGTGGGGAAGACAGCTTTCTTTCAGATATCCATTTTAACAAGCTCTGGACACGAGCAAATGTTCAATCACTCTTTGCTTGGGTTTTCCTGATATGCTTTCTATGAATGTCTTCCTTGTAGAATTACGGCACACAGGTAGTCAACCAGTATGGGGTTAGAAATAATCTTGAGTCTAGAACCAATTATTATTAACTATCAATACTATCAAGGGGCTTGAGACCATTAATAGCACTAAAGGATGTAGATCAGTAACAAGCTATGAAAAGTGAAAAACGTGAAACAATTTTGAAGCATATTATTTTTGAGTATAAGAGTTAATTTTATGCTACAAATTATCTTTTTTTTACTTCGTAACACACTATTCTGAAATTACTCTCACTTAATGTAATTAAAACTTGAAACTTTTATTTTAAATTACCTACAATCTATTATTGTTCAATGATCATTTAAAAGTCTATTTTTTTAAATTTCAAAATCAACACTGTTCACATCCTAATACATGACTGATTAAAACTGGTAACCAGATGTTTAGGAAGCTAGCTTATTGTTGAATTAAATTATAATTAAGTGCACCCATCCGCAATTGCACAATTTTGTCACTTTTAAATGCTTGTATTTTCATAATGCCATTTATAACATTCTAATGCATATTACCATTGCATATTAAAGTATGTAGAGCAACAGGAAATTACTGTGAGTTTTTATCTAGGCTCTAGTAACTCTAAATTTGCATTTAAAAAGATAATGGATACCCAGTGCCCAGATCTTGGTGTGTTATCCCATTCTCTAAAAGGAACCAGGGATCCTTGGAGAAATGGCTCATTCTAGACATGGAGTAGAGAAAATACAAGATGACCCTGGAGCATCTTGTAGTGCCAGAAAGTAAGGAAATGCTAAAAACAAAACAAACCAAAAAAACTGGAAGGTGAGGCCTGTCAAAGGGACATCAGACCTGTTCTGAAGAAGCTTGCACTAGTTAAAGCTGCAACAATTTGAGCAAAAAAAAAAAAAAAAGAAAAAGAAAAAAAGAAAAAAAAGCGCAGTATTGGATTATAACCCACAGTATAAAACATCCACGAGCTCCATGATTGCCCTAGCTCACTCCCTGGAGAGACTTTCCAGTGGCAGAGAAGAGGAAGAACCCAAACAAAGCCTGGCTATTCCTCTGAATTCAGAATAGGTGGAGTCCAAGGCATCTAGAATTCACAGGTCAGAGTAACAGAGGAGAGAGCGGCACAGAAAGCAAGCTATGGACATCTGCAGAGGGATCTCCTCAGGTCTTTAGCTGAATATTAATCCACATATGTGAGTGACAAAACTATGAAGGGTAGGAAAAAACCACCCAAAAGAAGCAAGCAAGGGGCAGCCAGTGAGCTCAGTTGGTTAGAGCGTGATGCTCTTAACAACAAGGTTGATGGTTCGATCCCCACATGGGCCACTGTGAGCTGCGCCCTCCACAACTAGATTGAAAGAACTACTTGACTTGGAGCTGATGGATCCTGGAAAAACACACTTAAATAAATAAAAGTTAAAAAAAAAAAAAGAAGAAGAAGCAGCAGCAAACAAAACAGCTCTCAGATCTCACCGAGTGCTACAGACAGTGTGTATTACCACCCACCAGAATGGAAAGAGTTTCTACTGCTTGGGGCATCTAGGAGAATCCATACAGGGATTTTTTTCCCTAGAGGGGCCACATTAGCCTTAGAATAAGGCTGCCCTGGACCCACCTAACAAAACTTTAAATCAAGCCTAAAGCATCAAACTATTTTCAAGTAAATTAACTGCATTCCGGAACAAAGCCCAAAACAGTTTAAGAAATAACAGAAGTCTAGCATCCAGTAAGGTAAAGTTCACAATTGTCCTGAATCTGATTTTAAAAATTACCAGGTATACCAGGAAACAGGAAAATATGACTTATAACAAACAGAAATTAAAAAAACAAAACAAAAAAACAAACCTAGAAATGGCACAGCTGATAGAATTAGTAGACAAGGATGTTTAAAACAATTATTTTAAATATAGTCCATATGTTCCAGAAGGTGGAGCATGTAAGGAAGCTAAAAAGAGATAAAAGCACAACAAAAAAAATTTCTAGTGATGAAAATTACACTAAATAGTTACTGGCAAATTAGGCAATACAGAAAAAAAAAAAATTAGTGAACTTGAGGAGGACAGAATAATAGATAGATGCTACACAAAATGAAACCAATGGGGGGAAAAGACTGAAAATAAATGGATCTAAAAAAAGTAAATAAATAATCTATGAAACATCAAGCAGATTAACACATGTGTGGTTGGAGATCTAGACTGAGACAAGAAACGGAGGGGCAAAGAACTTGTATCTGGCATATACAAAGAATTCTTAAAACCAATTAGTAAGAAGACAAACAACTTAAAAAACTGAGCAACAGATTTGTACCAAGGAAGGAAGATGCACAGATAGCCAAAAAGTACATGAAAAGACGTTCAAAATCATTAGTCACTAGGGAATTGAAAATTAAAATCACAATGGGATACCACTTACACATCTACCAGAATGGCTAAAATGAAAACAATGACCATACCAAGTATTGGCAAGGATGTGGAGCAATTCGATCTCTACAATGCTAATGGGAATTTAAAGTGATACACCCATTTTAGAAAACAATTTGATAGTTTCTAAAAAGTGTTTATACCATGAAGGAAACCATCAACAAAAGGAAAAGCAATCTACTCAATGGGAGAAGATACTTGCAAGTGATATATCCAATAAAGAGTTAATATCCAAAATATATAAAGAACTCATACAACTCAACACCAAAAAAACTCAACAATCCAATTAAAAAATGGGCAGAGGAAGCCAGTCAAGATGGAGGAGTAGGAAAATGCTGTGCTTACCTTGTCTCACGACCACATCAAAATTACTGGTTCTGTGTTCCAGCGCTGGGGCAGCAGCTGGAGAGGTGACAGGGACATATAGTATGGGACTGAGTTGGCTTTAGGACGAGGGCTGAAGGAGCAGCTTTGTCCAGATGAAGGATCTGGCAGAAGCCATTGTTTCTTTGTTGAGCCCACCTCCTTCCCCGTGTGCAGATGCAGGTGGGCACTATATCTGAGTCTCCATTAAGCTGGCTGACGCCATTCGTTCACCACACTCTGGTGATTCTGAGACCCCACCCACCCCAACTTTCGGCTATACCCAAGGCACTTCGTAAATTATGTGAATGTTTAACCATGCTGTACACCTGAAATTAATATAAAATAATATTGAATGTCAACTGTAATTGAAAAATTAAAAAGGTAGGGGAAGACACTGGAATGAGGTTCAAAGTGGTAGGTATGAAACAAATAAGTCTTGGGGATGTAATATACAGCACAAGAAGTATAGTCAATAATATTGTGATAGTGTGGTACAGTGTCAGATGGTTGCTGGACTTACGGTGATCACTTCTTTAGCATAGGGAATATAATCAATAATATTGTAATAACTATGCATAGTGCCAGGTGGGTACTGTTGAATAACTATGATGTACACCTGAAACTAATATAATATTGTATGCTAGCTGTATTTCAATGAAAATTAAAATAAAAAAAAATAAAAAAAATTCCCACCCAGAAAAATGGGCAGAGGACCTGAATAGGCATTTCTCCAAAGAAGATATACAAATGGCCAACAAATATGAAAAGATGCTCAACATCACTAATCATCAGGGAAATGAAAATAAAAACCACAGTGAACTATCACCCCACACCTGTTAGAGTAGCTATTACCAAAAAGATAAGAAATAACAAGTGTTGGTGAGCATGTGGAGGAAAAGGAACCCTTGTGCCCTGTAGGTGGGAATATAAATTGGTACAGATACTATGGAAAAGAATATGGAAGTTTCTCAAAAAAATTATGGTTTAGCAATTCCACTTCTGGGTATTTAAAAAACAAAAACAAACAACAAAATACTAATTTGAAAAGATAGATGCACCCTCATGTGCATTGCAAAATTATTTACAATAGCCATGATATGGAAGCAACCTAGGAGTCCACTGATAGATGAATAGACAAAGATGTCACACACACACACACATACACGCACACCACTGGAATATTACTGAGCCATAAAAAGAATGAAATCTTGCCACTTACAAAAATGTGGATGAGCCTAGAGGATATTATGCTAAGTGAAAATAAGTCAAATAGAGAAAGACATATACCCTATGATTTCACTTATGTGTGGAATCTAAAAAAACAAAATTAAAAAACAACCAAAAAACTCACAGATGCAGACAACAAACTGATGGTTGCCACAGCAGAGGGGATGGGAAAATGGGCAAAAAACGTGAAGCAGATTAAGAAGTACAAACTTCCAGATATAAAGTAGTCATGGGGATGTAAGATCTAGCATAAGGAACATAGTCAATAATATTGTAATAACTATGTATGGTGACAGATGTTTACTTACTAGATTTATTGTGGTCATCACTTCATAAAGTATATAAATGTCTAATCACTATATTGTATACCTGAAACTAATATAATATTGTGTGTCAACTATAATTAAAAAATAGAAAAAAATGTTAACATTCCTATTATTCAGGAATAACAGAATTTTTGGTAAGTGCTACATTATCGCTCTTTAATTTTCAAACTGACAAAAATATTTATACCAGTTTTATTTTCTTTTTAGGGATTTCCCCACAAAATATTTAGAACTATAGCAGTAACAGACTCCTTCCTAACATTGTAATGGCAACTTAATCCTCTTCCCAGGATGTATATCTATTTATATGTGATTTTGCAGACTTTCTTTTAGGAAGAATTGGTATCGGATTCATTTTGGACATTATTTAATGATTCCCAATGGAATTGTTTATATACAATTCTGTATCAGAAATACAATGTTGGCAATAGGTGGGAAAGAACACTGGAGTAAGAATGAGAAAGGTTTAGTTCTAGATCTGTCAGTGACTACATAAGGAATATTAACTTCTCTAGGTTTAGGTTTTCTCCTTTTTGAACAAGTTTTTGAATTGGCTTGTTTCTAATGTTCCTTCCCAAAATTAGTAACATTATTTAACTATGGCATTTAAATATGACTTTTTGCTTATTTTGCATTTGGGTTTTATTTCACATATAATTATTAAATTGTTATTATAAAACGGCACCTGACTATGGAACTTTATAAAATATAGAAAATGAAAAGATATAATCACTTCTCTCCACCATTTAGGTGCTGAAGAATTTCCTAGTGCTGTAAAAGTTGCACATCTCTCACCTGCCCTTGCAAAGTCATTAAAGTAATCTGATCACCACGAAGGACTAATTATCAGATTCTGACACACTGTCTACTTCCATTAAGGCCTTAACAGACAGAACTCAGTCTCAACTTTTATCTCCCCAAACTCCTAAAACTGAATACCCTGAAGGGTTCCTCCTAGGACCTGGTCTGCATAGCTCTGACCCACACATGACTGGAGATTTTGCATCAAGAGCCCTGAACACCCTGGCCCCCAAGTCACTGATTGCCTATTTCTCTGAGTTGGTCCTCAAGACCAGACTCCATTGTTCAATATATCTGACTATCCAGCCTAGTTTCCAAATCAGTCTCTCAGACTAGGTCCCAACCTACTCTGAAACAACCAGGTTTCGTTAGATACGTGGATACTTGCCAGATTCCTTCCTGACGATGGTGAAGAAGGGTTAATATTGTTGACTTTTGTCAGAAGTACATTTATGTGCACACTTTTCTTGACTAGACTGTCGGGTACTCTTATTACATGAACATCTAGATGTGTAAAAAATCTAAATATGAGAGTTTTAGTTTTCATTTTTAATAAATTAAGTAACAATTTCACTTTGAAATTATGATTTAGCCTCAGTTCCTCAAGAGATATAAGCATAACTAGCTTTCACACTTAAAAGGACTAAACATAGACACTTATACACACACACATACACATTCCTTTTAACAGACTTACATGTCTCTAGAAGAGTGCAATTGCACACAATGTGCTATAATAAAGGCAAATACTAACAGTGATAACAACTGAGAATTGAACAATTTGTCCCCTTTATAATGGTTTTAGTCCACAGAAGTTCAGAATCAAGTGTTCTTGAAGATACAAATCACAATTTTTGATGCTGAAACTCATTGTGCAGAAACTAAGTCGCAGCAGGATCAAACCATGCTCTGGATGTCCTAAAGTTGCCATTTCTACTTTTTTTATGGCACTTAACTTCTTACCTATTAAATAGTAACTTGTGACTAAATGGCTAATTACATTATATCTATTGTTCTCCCCTTCCAGACTTCTTGAGATCAGACCAAGTTTTATTCAACTTTGTATCCACTTCACCCACCCATCCCTCCAAGTACTTATACCTCAGAGCCTTGATTGTTTCTTTAATGACTGACTGAGTTAATTTGAGCAAGACAGAAGTGGGGATAGAGGATAGGAGTGGAATAGCAAATATAAATGTATGTATATTTTAGGGATGGATACATACCATTTTTATATCAGTTCTTATCAATTCATTCCTAGATCATATGGCAGTGTTTCTCATATTTGAGTATTGTACACATAACTTTTTAAAATTAGAAAAACAATTCTCACCTATCCCTGATGCTGGCTTCAATTATTAGACTGTTACTTAAACATATACAAATTAAGTCAACTATAAATCCTTAAGAGTTATATCCTCATAACTCTCACAGAACTATTAAAATTACAAATTAAATACGAATCAAATTTCAAAACCAGCAAAATTCAAATGAACAACATGACTTAAGACTGAACGATGACGGGCTGCTGAAAAAGTGACTCTTTCACAACATGCATATGGTGCTAATGATAAATGTCCCTCTATACTTCCTGATATCTATCACCCATTGCAGGGAAACAGGGAGTCCAGCAGGAAGCCACTGCAATACCTTGCCAAGAGATAGCTTAGAACTAGGGTAGTCAGATTCAAGTTACATTGTGAAGGCTGAGCCAATAGGAGGTGTTGGTGGCTGACATGTGGTATGTAAAAGAAAGGGTTTTACAGCCTCAACAACTGCTAGGGTGGAGTTTTCATTTAGTGAGAAAGGAAAGGCTGTGTGGGGAGCAGACTTGAGGGTCAGGTCAGGAGTATGGTTTTGGATGTTACATTTGAGATGCCACTGAGAAATCAATATGGAGATGATAATGTGATGTAGTATGTGGAACGACTTCCCTCCCTCACCCTAAGTTTGAATTAGGGGCTCTTGCCCTGAGAGGCACCACCCACCCCACCTCCACCTCCTCTCCCCATGCAGGAAATTGCAGTTGTTTATGAATCGTTCTCCCCTTCCTCCCCTCCCTCCCCACCCCGCCCTCCCCCCGCCCCCCCCCCCCATTGTGAGGATTCTCACTGCTTCCCTGGCACTTACTGCAGGACCTGGCTTGTAATAAAGCACAAGTGTCTATAGAAGGGGGGTTTAAAAAGTAGTGAGAGAACTGAAGCCAGTGAACATAAACATATGTAAGTTATTTTTACCAATAAGATAAATATCTTTCCATCTCACTTAGAAAGATCCTACTAAAATATTTTTACATGGGAACGAAAAATGTCATTACTACTTTTATAACTTATTTAAGCCTCATGACAACAAATTCAGTAATATTGTATGCTAATTTCTTTCCGAACTTCACAAATTGAAGATTTACAACCAAAGTGTAAAATTTGAATGTTCTCATGTAATTCTAGTTTAAAGGAAAAGCACTAGAGCTTCAGATTTACTGATTGCACAGGCTACCCTTGATAGGCCTCAACAGTTCTGCCAAATCCTAACTAAGATCTTCTTACAACTAACTGTCTCAAGAATTTTCATATTGAAGTATTAATAGTTACTGGGACTTATGGCTATACATGACAGATGAACACAAGTATTTACTTACTGTACTACCCCAAACTGCTACTAAATGACAGTAAAGGGATTTTTAAAAAAATGTTCCACAGGAGATAAAATAGGTAGCGTCTAGATTGTGGGACACCAGTTGAAGGCAGGGATTTAGAAAACAAGGAGACTAAAGGAAGTACCATGTTTCCCTGAAAATAAGACCTAGCCGGACCATCAGTTCTAATGTGTCTTTTGGAGCAAAAATTAATATAAGACTTGGTATTATATTATACCCGGTCTTATATTATATTAAAATAAAACCAGGTCTTACATTAACTTTTGTTCCAAAAGATGCGTTAGAGCTGATGGTCTGCTAGGTCTTACTTTAGTGGAAACACGGTGTGTATGATGATGATGATACGCTTCAGCCTTCTTTTTTAGATTCCCAGAACACTATCAGCCAGAACTCCCCCACCCAAACAGGAGATCTGAAAACATTCTTTGCTATGTCTGACCACCTCAGAAGGAAGGATCTACAGATACTGACACCAGATGATAACCAACAAGCATCTCAGTCAGATCACCAGAGACAGAAGCCTCTCCTATGGGTCCAGAGATTCCCATCAGCGTTTATAACCCACTTTTGGAGATGAGATGACAAAGAAATATGGCCAATCATCTGAGGAAAGTCTAACATGAAGAGAGACCAAGGCAAACAAACAAATAAATAGAAAAAAGCAATCTGGAGGAAACAGATGACCGATGCGGGCAGAAGAACATTAAAAATAAACTATCATTAATATTTTCAGAAAAATAAGAGAAGATTTTGTCACCATAAAACAAAAACAGGATGCTATGAAAAACATAGCACGTGGGAGGCATTAGAAAAACAAACCAAAGATGTTAGAAACTAAAATTATGGGAGCCCAATGGCCAAAGCCAAAACAAATTGAGTAGCAAAATAATGATAGGATTGACTAATTCATAGAATAAAATACTCATAAGTTCTGATATAAATAATTGAATACACCAATAATTGGGGGAGAAGGGACATCTCTTCTTTATAAAAGACTTTCAATTAATACATCTAGAAAGAATGAGGATAACAGAAAAATCTCTATTAGAACACCACACTAATAACAATTGCAAGCAATTTCTACCAAAGTTGGATGCTAAAATTAGTGACTGAAAATTTGAGGAGTTATAGGATGTTTACATATTCTCAAAGTACTACCTCCAAGATGTTCATTAAAAAGGAAAAAATAACAACTTTATCGTTGAGAAAACTTGCAAAACCTAGATTACTCAACTGATCAAGGTAAACATCACCAGTAATAAGACAGCGACATCAGGAACCCCCTGATATGATTCACAGAGAAGGCAGATCACTTCTGTGGTATTCTTGCCAAAATGCACAACCTCAATGCAATACTAAGAAATTGTTGTGGGAGGCTTGGTTCTTCTTGCCAAGCAGAGAAGAATCAAAGGTCAGCAAGGTGATTCACATGCAAGCAGCGTTTACTGGTGATATGTTCTCAGGGAAGAGAAGGGGCCTTACCAAGGTGAGAGACAGTGGCACAGGCCCCCTCGCCCCTTGTCCCGAGGACTTACAGTTTGCTGGGTAGATTAAGAGTTACATATTGATTTGGCGGGAAAAGATGGTACATGCTCTTCCATAGGAGGGCGTGACCTCCTAAAATGGGTGCAGGTCTGTTAACTCAGATCTTTATATTGCTCCAGACCACCTCTTGTCATCTGTTGTAAAAACAGATACATGGTTGGAGGCAGTTTATCAAAGCTATTTATGAGCTTTTTCTGTAAGCACTATGAAACCCTTCCCACTCCTCCTCTTCTGTTTTCTAACTTCTACCTAACAAAATTATTAGAGAAACTCAAATTGAGACACATTCTACACAAATAATGCACTGGTACTATCCAAAAGTGTCAAGGTCATGAAAGACATGGAAAAAATAATCATCACAACACAGGTTGGAGGAAATTAAGCAGATATAAAAATAATTGCAGCGGGTGGTCAGGTGGCTCAGTTGGTTAGAACGCGAGCTCTGAACAGGGCTGCCTGTTTGATTCCCACATGGGCCAGTGAGTTGCGCCCTCCACAAGTAGATTGAAGACAACAAGCTGCTGCCGAGCTTCTGAAGGGGCCGTCAGAGGGCTCAGTTGGTTAGAGCTCGAGCTCTTAACAAGGTTGCCAGTTTAATTCCCACATGGGATGGTGGGCTGCAGCCCCTGCAACTAAAGATTGAAAAAGACAACTGGACTCAGAGCTGAGCTGCGCCCTCCACACCTAGACTGAAGGACAATGACTGGAGCTGATGGGCCCTGGAGAAACACACAGTTCCCAATATTCCCCAATAAAAAAAAAAAATAATAATTGCCAATGTAATATCCTGGATTGGATTAAGAGAAAAAGGACATTAGTAAGGGGGAAAAGATTGGTGAAATCCAAAATTAAGTCTGTAGTTAGATAGAATTGTTCCAATGTTAATTTCTTGGTTTTGATAATTATGTTATGGTTATGTAAGATGTTAACACTGGGGGACATTTATTAGGGTATGTGGAAACTCTGTACTCATTTTGCAACATTTCTATAAATCTATAATTATTTCAAATTAAAAGTTTTCTTTTAAATCTTAATATAAATGTTGGAAATACAAAGTTAAGGGATTCTCTCAGAAATTAAATCAAGGAGATAAGGAGATGGAAAATAAGGAACAAGAAATTTAGAGGACTTATCTATTAAAACTGGAGAAAGAGAAAACAAACATGAGGAAATCATAAATGAAATAATTCAAGAAAACTTTCCAGAACTGAAGAACATAGTTTTCAAATTTAAAGAACCCACTAATTTTCAGTACAAAGACCCACACCAGGAAACATCATATTTCAGAACATGGGGATGAAGATTCCTCAAGCTTTAAAGAAAGAAAAATATATAGGCTATATATAAAGGATCAGAAATCAGAATGGCTTCAGATTTCTCAAGATATTTTCAAAATTTTAAAGATAATGTTTTTAATTATCTATATTTATTCCTTACCCTGAAAGCAGAGGTGAGAGTTCTGTAGCATAAACCAAAGTTGTCTTGCTTATAGCTATAAGCACCAATTCCCAACACCCAGCACCCTACAGATGACATGATGAGAGCCATGTCACCATACATATAGCAGGTCTGCCTGAAATTATGGATCTGAGAATTTATAAAGGCCTGAAAACTGCCCCTTCCCCTTCCTGAGGAGCAGAGAAACTTTTTGCTTCCTAGTCATTAATAATCCTTTGGAATGCAAATGACTGGCTCCAGGCTCTGCAGCTCACTCCCCTTTGAAATGTAAACACATTGGGAGATAAGGATCTAAGTCTCTTTGGTGGTCTCTGGCTATTCAACTACCCTTTACCTTCCAAGGCTAGTTTTTCAACCCAGGTGCCATTGAAAGTTTGCTCATAAAGTTCTAACTGTGCAGAAACATGAAATTCACTTCCTGGCAAATTATTTTCCAACCTAGAATTCAACCCAGCCATAAATAAGCATGAATATAAAATGGATCTCAAAAAATTCACCTTCTATTGCTCCTCAAATTGCTCCTCCACCAACGCAAGAGTACAAATCAAGAAGACACCGGAGGGGACCATTGCATACATTATATAAATGTCTAACCACTATGCTATACACCTGAAAGTAATATAAATTAATATGAATGTCAACTGTAACTGAATAAAATAATTTTTAAATAATTTTTTAAAAGAAAACAGACATTACCAAAGAAAAGAAAAAAAAAAGGAAAGAAAAAGAAAAAGAAAAAGGAAAAAGAAAGAAAGGAAAAACATAAAAAAAAGAAGACAGCATCAGCATGGGATCCAGGAATACTTTTTTAGTGTATGATTTTCATTTTAGATACATCTCCGAAGTCTGACAATGTCCTTAAAATAAGCAGGAAAGCCCAGGTTTAGATGCATTACACCAAGTGTGGTTTAAATTATTTTGCTAGGACTTGTGACAGTTTGGGTGGAGTCATCCACATTCCCTTCATTTTAAACAGTGACACAAACTTGAGAGATGGTCATCAGCTTCCAAACACCCCTCTCCTACTACCTCGCATAGATACTGAGGAACATGGATCTTGTGATCACTTCAGTTGCCCCTTTGGATTTAGAAGACAAACAAATTTCAAGTAATTACATTAAAAATGCTTGCAAGATATTATCCCAACTAAATAATTACAAAACAACAGACTTGAACCTGAAATAACCTTAAAGACAATCTAATAGGAGCACCTCCTTTAAAATAAATAACCCATTAAAATATAGGCAAAGGACCTGCATAGACATTTTTCCAATGATACACAAATGGCCAATAAGTACATGCAACGATGCTCATCACTAGTCATTAGGGAAATGCAAACTAAAACCATAATGAGCTATCACCTCATGTCTGTTAGAATGGCCATCAAGAAAAAGACAAGAGATAACAAATGCTGATATGGATGTAGAGAACAAGAAACCCTGTGTACTACTGGCACCTCAAAAAATTAAAAATAGAGCTATCATATGATCCAGCAATTCTACTTCTGGGAATATATCCAAACAAAATGAAAACACTTACTTAAAAAGATATCTGCACCCCCATGTTCATTAGTTACAGTAGTCCAAACATAGAAACAACCTAAATGTCCATCCATGGATGAATGGATAAATACCTCATTTTATTGTGCTTCCCAGATGTTGCGTTTTTACAAATTGAAGGCAAGCCCTTTACCAGAAACATTATGACCCGCTTGATTGTGGTGGTCTGGAACCGAACCCGCAATAACCCTGAGGTATGCCTATATATACAATGTAATGTTATTTAGCCATAAAAATGAGGAAATTGTACCATTTGTGGCCACATGGAAGCATTATGCTAAGTGAAATAAGTCAGAGAAAGACAAATACTCTATGATCTCACTTACTTGTGGCATCTAATTTTAAAAAGCCACCAAACTCAGAAAAAGAGATCAGATTCATGGTTACCAGAGGCAGGTGGTAGGAGGCGGAGGGAATTGAAGGAAGGTGGTCAAGATACAAACTTCCAGTTACCAGATAAATAAGTACTAGGAATATAATGTACAACACGATGACTATAGTTAATACTGCTGTATAATACAGGGGGTGCCAAAAAAAGTATACAAGTGGACACTTTGGTCAACGTTGCTCAAGGAGTAGTTCGCCATACACTGAAGTGTCTGGATGCTGATGATAACCACACTTTGAGCACCTCTTGTAATTATGTAAGTCAAATATGACTTGTATTCATCTTTTGTTATCAGTATATATTGAATATTACAATTTCAATTGTTTTTTCCTTTCTTAAAATGTGTATACATTTTTTGGCACCTTCTGTATATAGGAAACTTGTAGATCCTAACAGTTCTCATTACAAGAATATTTTTTTCTTGTATTTATATAAGATAATGGTTATTAACTTAAACCTATTGTGGTAACCATTTCACAATATATGTAAACCAAACTATTATGCTGTACACCTTAAACTTATACTGTGATGTATGTCATTTATTTCTCAATAAAACTAGGGGGAAAATTAGAAAACTCTTATGATCTCATAATTCACAGTTTAGGAAAATAATAAATTATATAGCATCTAAAATTAATTCACCTACCATTCATTTTTCATTTTTCTCAATGCCACATTTATTACAGACTATTAAATATAACTTTGTTTACACTCATCAGACCAACTGATCCAGTATCCTTCCAATCTAGTTAATATTTCCTGTCTCATACTGGCTGGAAAGTTGCATAAAATAACAGACCAGCTAAAAGCATTCCAAGATTTAAGAGAAATAGCACTCATACACATGCTCTTTACTTAAATGTAAACAGTATAAGAATGAAGTGTAATTTTAAGTTCCCCATCTGTTTACCTTTTAACCACCTCCATCTATCATCCTATTTGAGGTCAGTAATATTTTAAATCAATTATATCTGATCTTAAAAACAATTTTAAAGCTAAATGTCCTATTACTTATATAAAAACTGAGTTTATCTTTTGAAATAATAAGCAAGAGTGGGGTAAAGTGGGCAGAGAATAACCATTTTTGCATTTTGGCAGAAGAAATTAAAAGATTGTGCAACCAATCCAAGGTGGTGACAGCTTGAAGGCAGCAACAGTAGAAGTTAAATTCAAATTTTGTAGCAACTTTCAGAGAGGTGGGTGAGATCTCCTAACATAGTGTTTCCCCGAAAATAAGACCTAGCTGACCATCAGCTCTAACCCGTCTTTTGGAGCAAAAATTAATATAAGAGTAAAATAAGACCGAGTCTTGTATTAGTTTTTGCTCCAAAAGATGCACTAGAACTGATGGTTGTCTAGGTTTTATTTTCAGGGAAACACGGTTTTACAAACATGAAGAGTTAGTTTTGGTACCAAATTAGATGGCCTTTGCTCTGGTGGGTATTTCCTGGCTCACTGCATGATGGAAAACATGAAGAATGCCAACTGGTAGCTGTTATTTCACAATCATCCATCCATGACACTCTATCAGCAGTTTTCTGTATCATTTGGGGGCAGCCTGTAGGCCAGAAGCAAGGTAAAACAATGTTGGTTTAATATTTAGCCCCTTGCATGAGAAACATCTTGGAGAAATCAAAATATTGGAACTAATTTGTTATACAAACTTACCGGTAACTGTTTGCATAAATGCCTCTCTCTCCTCCACCTCCTAACAGTGGACTGTTAGCTGGTAAAGGTGTGTGCAGGGCCCAAGTTGCTCCTTTCCATTTGAGGTCATATGACATGGTGCCTAAAAGCACAGGATCTGAAGGCAGATGGACCTGTTCTATCCTGGCTCTGAAAAGGACTTGACATTGGCAGGATTTTTAACTTCTTTGAGTCTTGGTGTCTTGATCAATATTAAGGTGTGCCTCAGTTGTCCCAAAGTGTACATACAGATTGTATATGGGGCTGGTAAATACTCAACAAATGCTAGGCTTTGGGGCTCTTAGGACCTCTCAACTGTCATTTCAGAGCTGCTGCTGAGTATACCCTGTATTGCTCATGGAGTTCCCTTCCTTAGAACCTTCTGAGTTATTAATATACCTCATTTAAAGCTGCTGGAAGCCCAGATTATTGTTCTTTTACTCTTCTAATTTTCTTTACATCAGTATCCTTTCTTGATGCCAGGATCTATTATTTTAAAGAAATAAACCATAGTTTCATGTTATATTCCCCTTTTCAAATTCACTATCAATGAGAGAAAAATGAGAATCATTCTATATGGAAATAGTAATATTTAACAAATATATTTTCTCAGTATACATTCAAAAAAGTCACTTGAGAATGTTTCTTTTGGTATTGCTAAATTTCATGACTATGTACTAAAAATTCTTACTTTCTAAAGTATGTTCCATGAACTAGATAAAAAATACATACCACGCAGATTTTAAAAACCAAACATTTTGCACATATCTTTCCATTATTTGTAAATCTATGTAAAATTTTGTAAAACTTGGAAAGGTAACTATTTTAACTCCATCCTGGATGGTAAGCTCCATCAGGGCAGGAATATATACTGTCAGTCTGACTCACTGTTACAGCCCTAACATCTAGTCCAATGCCTGGCATACACAAGGCATTTAATAAACATTTGTTGACTGATACACTTTAATCTTAATGCTATAGAATTTTTATGTAAGATTAATGGAAATGTTCTCCAACAAAGAGCAAGCTGTGATTTGGCAAATTCAGATTCTAGAACTAAAAGGAAAATGAGAATTCTTGGGTACTAGTGTAAAACACTTTCGGAAGAAAGTAACAGATCATCCTGGAATTTATACCAACCAGAAAGGGAGAGGTTAGGTGTAGTCTGAAATACATCCAACTTGAGAGAAGCAAAATGTGAAAAAAAAAACAAAAACCCCAAAATACATTTCACATGAGATTCAAGAGTCAGCTCTCAAAACTGCAATTCTGACCCTGCCATCAAAGATATCCAAAGAAAAGCAGGGAGCCATCCAGAGGCTAGTGTTTACACTTGACTACACACCAACAACCTACTTAAATGATGGGAGATTACAAAACCAAAGAGACCGTTAAGATGAATACACAATTAGTGAGAAGAAAGCCGCAAATGGGATTAAGATTATGGAAGTGCCAAGATAAACACAGCTTCTGTAGATATTTTCGGTTAAGAAGACTAAATGAGCTCTAGGTCCACAGCCTGGGGCTGATGACTATAGAAATGACAGACGTCAAAATCAAAACAACTTCAATTTGGCTTCTGCTTTTCTATTGAGAATGCTCTTTAGGAAGGAACATTTATGATGCACCTAAAAAGCAGTGGGTGCTGGGCTAAATATCTTGCACTGGTTATCACTTTTAATGGTCACAGATCATAAGATAGAAATCCCCATCACTATTTTAGGAATAAAATTAAGGCTCAGGGCAGTAAAGAGCTTGCCTAAATTTATATGTTAACTGAATAAACAGAACCAGGAGCCAATTCAAGTTTGACTACAAAAGTCTTTCCACTAGACCACACTTCCCCCCTGGTTATAGTGAAAATATTTACATGAATACTGGTAATTGAGAATATCTCTTAGAGACCAGAAAATCACACAACTGATGAAATGTCACAATCCAGCTAAATTATATCCAGGGCTTTTAAGATAAGATCAGTATGGTGACCTTAAAGGAATCATGGATAACAGGTGATGGGCAAATGCCAACCTCCTTTTTAAAAAGAATGCTTAAGACAATCTGGGAAAGAAAGCACACTTTGCTAGCCAGGGGGCCAAATCTATACTGCCTTTCTAGCTCCAGGATCCAGCCCAGGGTCTCACACAATGCTCAACACCATGTAGAATAAATGAAACTACAGGCTATCTTTACATACCTGAAGTGCTGTCAAGTAGATGCAGGATTACTTTTATTTAGAACAGTTTCAAGAGGGAGAAAGTTCCCAGTTACAAGGGGATATGCAAAAATGGAGACAATTTGAGGAACAAGGATGTCAGAGCCATCTCAAGATGGCAATGTGTGGCATCAGGGAGGCAGGGAGTTCCCCATCACTGAAAGTGCCCATTGATTTCAGTTACATATTAGAAGGAAGCATCAGAATAAATTTAGGCCCTCATCTCTCATTGCGATGGTTATCAATGATTACCTTGCCTCTGGCCACGTTTTACTTGTCTCCCCTACATTTGTCGAGTGTGGGGAGGTGGTGGGCTTGGGTAATGGAGAAAGAGAGCTAGATATTAAAGGTAAATGGCAGAGGAAAGGAACAGTTCTCCATTCTTTTTCCTGGAAGGCTCAGCTCCTGAATTCCCAAGACTCAGAACTCAAGACTGTAACCCTTATACTAATTCTATTACACATGCACGGGCTTTTCCACCTGCTCTGGGAACTAATCACCACTAACAGCATTACTCAGGAAAATGAATTCCACGTTAACAATGACTGGTTGCAGATAACCTTACATAACATAATCCATTAAATCAGAAACTACATAAATTTGCATCATTCTCCTTCATCTCAATCTTTTTTTCCCAACAAAATAGGTGGAATTTATTAGTACCAGGCTCACTTGATGGCGAGCTCTATAATTCCCAACAATTTTAAATTTGTGCTCAAGTTAATTAGCAAATGACCTAAACTTCAGACTTCCTAAAATTCCCTTCCTCAATCATTGCCACTACAAAGCAAGTTTGCAGATATTCTTTTTGTACAAACAGAAAAAAGCAGGTGACTTTTAAATAATGAAAATATAGTAACGCTGACATTTAGAATTTCCTTCCCCTCACATAGCAGATTCAGTGTGAGGACATTTCAGAATCAGCTCCCTGTGGTTGGAGGACCTTTGACCTGTCTACCATAAATGGCTTCACCATCCACAGGTCTACTAAAGCCATCTGGGTGAGAGAGGCATTCTCAATGACCAGGAGACAGGCAAGCTGCCATGTCATGACTTTGCTGCCACCAAGAAGACAAACACTCTAACACACATGAACCCAGTACCGGTGGTAGAAATTACAACACAAATATATTTCTCATTCAAAGTAGGACAAATGATAAATATTTACATAATACAAATAAAGGGCTGGAAATTCAGCTTTGGGGGCGTGGGGGATACCTCTGTGATTATGTGGTTTCAATGAGGGTTAACACCACATGTTTAACTTGCAACTGTAAAACCATGATGACAATAGCATAGAAAATGCACTAGTAGAAACCTGGATGTGTGAAACATAGCTATGAAAAAAATGAACGGGAATGATAGAAGTACATTTTCTTTTATATACAAAAATGAAGGCCCCAAAAATGGTTTGTTGAAGTAGCTATCAACAAAATGTCAAATTATTTTTCCTTTGCTTTGGTTAAAACAGCCTAGAAACAGCCTAGTCAGTTCCCCTTCTACTAATAATATATAAACAGTGACAGGACTACCTTTAGGATAGAATAAACAAATTTTAAGAAACAAAATTAAATTAATTTTAAACTAAATTAAACATTTTACCAATAAATAAGTTGCTTAAAAACCTACAATCTTGGGCATAACAGATACACCAATTTAAAAAAGAATATATCTCCCACAATAGTAATTATAGGTGTTAATGCAACAAGCTATGAAATGAAATTACTTTAATGTATCTTTAAAAAAATCCTAACAACCAAAAATAAATTTTAAAAATAAACATTTTTCTAAAATTGTACATTTTTAAAATAATTGACTAATGCTTTATTATAGAACATAATTCAAACTATTGTTGGTATTTCAATATATTCTCAAATAAATGGTTTAAAAAAATTTCGTACACCAAAACTGGAACAGCATTTATAATTCTATTTACGGCTATGAAAAGGCAATCAACTTCTACTTAAAACTGTATAACCAGTGATGAAATATACTTCAAAAACATAAACATTTGGTCTGACAATCTTTAATATTGGTTAAAAACAGACTGTTTTTCGCTGATGAAAGTTATTTTAATCCAATGTGCAAAAAAAAGTGCAGCTGTCTACTTTTACTTGAAATACGTAAGACCAATACTTCTATACTATTTACACACTTAAAAGATTGTAAATGTATTAAAGTTAGGATATTGCATCTCCTTTATGTATAAATCATATGCTGCAGAGAGCCCAAAAGCTTGATGACATTCTGTTAAGTTACACAAATGTATCTGAAGAGGCATACCTTGTCCTAATTTTGATCCCAAACAAAAATCCAACTTCAAAATCAATTAAGAATTATTTTGATCTAAGAAATCTTGGAATTATTGCAAATGTGAAAACCTTGTCTCTAAGAGCTAGGTTCCTATTCATCCTTTTCTAATCCTGTCACCACTGGTCCACTCCACAAACCTCATCTGTTTTAGTGGCAATGCCCCAAATGTGAGGAATGAAAGAACTCAGCCCCCAGACCACTACCATCCCTGTGGATTTGCTCAGCCTTCGGGACTTGTTACTAGGTACGGACAATCAAAAATGGATGAAGAATCACTTCAGCAAAGCAATCATTATTTGTCCACAAAAACTGTGAAAAAGTGATATAAAATTAGCAAACCAAGTATAAATCTAAGACTATTCCACATCTCCAGGCCTTGTTTTCATATTTGTGCAGTGTTCTTGGTCAACCATCCACCTGTATTTTCTGCATCTACATGAAGGACTTTTATTAAGTTATTAAAAATGCTGTTTTGACCATAAGTCACATATAATTGTTATGATTAGGAAAATCAATTTACTCAATTATCATTCTGTGCAGTGTGCTCACCAGTGCAGCAAGTGTAGAGAGGAATTAAAATGAATAGAAGTCTCTCACTTCTGAACTGGACATGGGAGTCCTCAAATTAAAATCATAAAAAATAGGAGGGGGGACTTACTGGCAACATTAATACTAGACACCAGATAGGACAGTGAAACTGTTCAGTCAGAAGCAAGGAACATCATTTCCTTGAAAAGTTTTAAAAGTACCTAACCAAGCACTGCCCTAAGTCCAGTGAGTACAATGCTCTGTAAGTTTCCACAAATAATACAGGGACTGGAGTTCACTTATTACGAACAATGCAATCTCAGTCTCCGTGGCTCAGGTAAAGTGTTGCTGTCCCATCACCTAGCTACAGGCTATAGTTTCCAATTGCTGCTCTGCTTCAGCGGCCATTGCTGCTGCCTGCAACTGTTCCGTCTCACTTTGGATGGCACTGGGGGTAACCTGCTTCCTTTCACTGTGCATATTGTTCTCGTGCCTTTTCAGATCAGATGCCTTGGCAAATGCCTTGGTGCAGGAGCCACACACAAAAGGCTTTTCCCCTCTGTGTCTTCGCTCATGATCTTTGAGGTGGGACTTGTGTTTGAAGGCTTTGTCACACATATGGCATGCAAACGGTCTTTCATTACTGTGAACTCTCTCGTGTTTCTTTAGGTCTGGAGCGCGAATAAATGATTTTCCACACACCTCACAACTGTAGGGCTTATATCCCGTGTGGATTTTTAGGTGCTCTTTCAGGTGGGCCTGTGTAGTAAAACCTTTTGTACACATTTCACAAACAAACGGCCTGTCAGCCGTGTGGAGTTTTTCATGCTTCCTCAATCTGCCTTCATCAGAAAATGTCTTACCACATGCCTGACAGGCAATCTGCTCCCGATGGTGGCCATAAAGTAAATACTCAAACTTCATGTCACTGGCAGCTGTTGTCCAGCCTGGTGTCTGTTCATCCTTCACTTCACTCATTCCATCATTAAACGTTAAGGCTTGAGGGGTCTGGGAACCCAAATCTTTCGATTCTGGGGTCTCCATGGATTCCACTTCCTGGCCGTAGCAATTTACTTTTCGAACTTCCTCACTCCCCAGCTCTTTTAAGATTGCTTCCTGAACCCTGAGCGTAGTTGTAGGTGACTTGCCGTCCTCCTGACTCGGTGGGGTGCCTTCTACAGTGTCATCAGATGGACTATCATCCTGATCTCCAATTTCTTCCACATCGTCATCCTGAGTGTCAGCAGCATCTCCAATGGGACGATTTATTTTGAGGCAATACTTACTTTTTGACTGGCCATTATTTTCATCAGGACTAGATACATCACGCTTCTGAGAACAGAGTTTATCCAAAAATCGGATACCAAGAATCTGACCTGATGACATCATTAAGTTAACATCTTCTTTTTTCACAGAAATCTTTGCTGTGTACATGTAGTTCAGGACCTCTTCAAATATATCAGAACGAAGAAAATCTATTTCTATTACTGAGGAGCTATCAACCTCAAGCTTCTTAAAAAGCTTTTTAAAGTAGGTGCTGCAGGCGGCAAGAACACATCTATGTGCTCTGAATTTCACATCTTCAACCACAATAGCAATATCACAGAATTCTCCTTCCAGGCGTTGTTCATTTAGTGTTTTCAGAAACAGAGTTTTATGATCATCGTCATTATATTTAATGGTTTCAGACATACTGATGAAAAACTCCTACAAAAAATTTTTAAAAAGAAAGTTTGATAATTATGAACAATACTTTTCCAAATTGAAAACACAGGTAGATTTTCATTTTCTGATCAATTTTTGGTACCTAACAATTTCAGAAAGTCATTGATAAAAGCAGCTCAAGAATATGAGTAGAAAAGACTAATCCCAACTTAGGGATTTCCATATTGTTACATCTATTTATCTTCAGTTTACTAAGTATTTGCCTAGTTATAATGATAACCAACTTTTATAACCAGCTTAAAATACATGCCAAGTATTGTTCTATGTGCTTTACATGTCTTCCCAAAGTAATGATCAAATAATCTTATGAGACAGGTATTAGTAACCCATTTCATAGATGAGGTTGGAACCTGCCCAATAGTCTAGTTATTTACTGGAGAGATAGGACTCAAGTCCAGCCAATCTAGCTACAAAACCTGTGCTTCCTGACGACTAGAGGTAATAATGACAAGAAACTCAGCTTCAAGGTTTAAGAAACAGGTTTGAGAATCCACCAGTCCTACTGCGTCTACTCTAATTTCATGAAGAGGAAGAGTCAATAAAATAACTAACAACATTCAGTGTTCTACTTCCTAGACAGAAGTGACAAATCACTATTGCAGGACTAGAAAGGAATATCATTGCAAAATATTACATTTGATGCTGTCGTCTAGTTTTTCCACACCAGTTTTGGGTCACATCTGAATGAGGGCTAAGGTTTAATATGACCCTCAGAGAATCAGATGACATTTGGGAAGACAGTGGTGAGCAGCTTTATTCCCTCTGGATGCCAATCTATCTGCTATCCAAAGAAAAATGTCACCAAGATTTGATGTACTTGAAAAGTGCTGCAAGTATTTTATAAGCAAAAGGAATTTATAACTGGCATGGAAGACATCTGTCACAATGTTAAAGAAATTGATCTTTTCAAAATAACATGTTCCATATGTTTTCTTTTCAAAAACATTGTTTTCCTTTTATTCAACAAAGTATAAATGAGGAAAATACACATATCCCCCAGAGAAACAGAAGTGCTAATACATAATTGAGATATATGTGTTAGTCAGACTGAGAAAGACAAATACCATATGATCTCTTATATGTGGAATTTAAAGAATAGAATAAACAAGCAAATAAAACAAATAGACTCGGAGATAAAGAAAAAACTGATGGTTGGTAGATGGGAGGGAGGTTGGGGGATGGGGAAGAAGGTGAAGGGATTAGAAAGTACAAATTGGTAGTCACAAAATAGTCACAGGGATATGAAATACAGTTTGGGAAATATAATCAATAATATTGCAATGATTATGTAGCATGTCACATGGGCACTGGACTTATCAAGGTGATTACTTCACAGATTGTGTAGATAGCTGACCACTGTGCTGTACACCTCAAGCTGATGTAGAATAATACTGAATGTCAAATATTAAATATATGTATAGTCACGGGATGTAAAGTACAGCATAGGGAATATAGTCAGTGGTACTGTAATAGCTAAGATATTAGAGGGGTAGTAGACTTTGGGGGTTTATCAGTTTCTGAAGGGTGTAAATGTCTAATCACTATGTTGTTTTGTACACCTGAGACTAATAAAGAGATATATATGTGTATATATGAGGTGTGATCAAAAGATACGATAAATGTTTAAAAAAAAAATTCATTACAGTAAAAGATACATTGCCATTAATCCCTCACAAAATTCTCCCCCTCGCTTTGAACACACTTATCCCATCATTCTTGCTACTTTCTGAAGCAGTTCTGGAAGTCCTCTTTCGTGAGTGTCTTTACTTCATCCTCCATCATGACAATGATCCATGTCACACATCACTTCTGGTACAGCAATTTCTGTCAAATAAAAACATTATGGTGTGTCCTCATCCACCTTATTCAGTGGATCTGGCACCATGAGACTCTTGGCTCTTCCCCAAAGTCAAAATGACCATGAAAGGAAAACATTTTGAATTGATTCAGGACATTGAGGCAGCCACAACAGCACAACTAAAGACATTCACGAAAGAGGACTTCCAGAACTGCTTCAGAAAGTGGCAAGAACGATGGGATAAGTGTGTTCGAAGCAAGGGAGAGTATTTTGAAGGGGATTAATGGCAATGCGTCTTTTACTGTAACACATTTTTTTAAATTTAAACATTCACCATATTTTTTTTTTACATTTCCTATATGTACACACACACACACACATTATTTAAAACAAATACCAAACCATATTTTCAAGATTTAATATTCAAAGTTATAGTTACCATGAACAACTCAGGCTATTGTCTTAATGATTGAGACACCAAATTCTTCAGATCAGAATTACTGATCAGGGGCACGCCAGTCCTACAAGAGAAAAGGACACACAAGAGTAAGGTAGGATCTTTGTCTATCTCAAATTCTAAACAAGAATGTTTTCAAGAATTGATTTAAAAAATGAACTTTCCTTTCTTGTCTTGCCACTTGCACATGTACCCATTTTCAGGTTGGGAACAGAGAGGAGGGTGGCTGGCAGCATCAGGTCCAGCTCTGAACAGACATGAAGGAGAACAGGTAAGGACTGCAGCATTTGGGTCATGAAGGGGATGCGCAGAGGAAATTGGACGTTTGCATTGGAGAACCACTAAGGCATTTCTCCTCACAAACAAAGCCCATGTCCGTATTTGTACAGACCTTCACAGCTACAGATACAGAAAAAGCCAGAAAGTGCCACCCATTTCCTGCTGGGTATATAGCCTTCCACATTTTTCTCTAGGCCAATACAGAGAATATAGAGAGAGAGTTAACACTGGAGGAGGGGAATAGTAGCTTTCTTCTTTCCACCCTTATGTAGCACACATCATTTAAGCTACACTTTAAGCGTGCATTTGAGAAATCCAGGTGTTTTCACCTCTGTCACTAGAGGCAGGCTCAAACAATTGTAGCTTTTTTGTGAATTTTCTCTTAACAGAGGGACTTCATCAAAAAGTTTCCTCTACTGAACAGTGACCACATAAATAAACTTTAGTGCAATTAGGACCAACGGACTGGGATGCAATAGTCTTACCAAAACTGTAATGCAAATCTCGAACCTAGAGGCCACAGTCCTGAAAACTATCAGAAAAGTGAACACACCAATCGGCTGCCTAAAGTAGTAGGGGGTTTCCTCATCTACAAAGTGTGAGGGCTGGGCAAAATTATTTCTCAGGATGCTTCCCACTCTGTTCCCTAAATGCAGCCCGGTCTATTAGGAAGACAGCCACTCTAAACCTTCCTATCTCGTTACTTCCTACTGTTGTCAGTAACTGTCCCTTGTTAGAGAAAAGTGCATGGAGTAGGAAGAGGAGTGGCTGTACACCCTAGTGTGATTTTGTTTTTCAGGCCAGGGTGTTGTCCTCCACTCTCTCAAGTTCTCTGAGACCTCTTTTTTCTATTGAGATTCCCATTGCTAAGTTCAGGTGAGTCAAATTGGAAGATACCCGTTGCCAGTACCTGTGTAAGTGGTTTGAAAGATGTAGCCCCAAGTACACCTCCATAACAAAGCGGCCCTTTTATTACGGTTCTTCAAATCGCTGGTGCGCCCAGCCTCCGTCACAGAGCAAGGAGCAGGGGGCTCCTGCAAAGCCAAACTTACATAAGCAGTGGCAGCCGCTTCCCCTATCCCCAAACAGCCACGACAATGGCGGCGGCCCGACTTCCCAGTCTTAAGCTCGCAACTTTGGGATGGGGAGAAAGGAAAGAAAGCGCAAGACCCAAGGAGCCTTCAGAGCTTCTCCAAGCCATGCTCTCATTTCTTTCGGCCCGGGAGATGGGGGGAGAGGGTAATGCCGTTTGCAATTCTTCCCAAACAAAAGCTCCCGGCCTCGGAGCCGGGAGTTGAAAGGGCCACTTTCCCTTTCATAACCGGGCTTTCAGCGCAGGCTGCGAGCCGCGACTCTGAACGAGAGTTAGAGCCCACGGCGGTCCCGGCGGCGGCGAGCGGGAGCAGGCGTGTGGCCGGGCTCCGCAGCCCCGCGCCGCGCCGCGCCCCGCTCCGCCCGCGAGCCCGGAGCTCGCGCCCCGCGCACTCCCCGGCCGGCTCGCGCCGGGCCCTCCCCGCCCTCCCGCGGCCGGGGGCGGGGGCGGCGCGCGGCCGGCTTCCCGAGCTCGGCGGGTGCACCCGGGAGTGCGAGCGCGGGGGTCCCGGCCCCCTCCTCCGCAGGCAGGTGGGGGCGGCGCGGCGGGGCCCGCGGCTCCGAGGGGCGGCGCCCCGCGGGCCGCGCTCAGCGCTAGGCTCGAGGCCGTCCCAACCCTCACCGCGGTGCACTGCGGCGGTGCGAGTGAGGACGGCCATGAACTCCGCCGCCGAAGCTCGACGAGCGCGCGCGTAGGGTCGCCGCCGCCGCCGCCCGGCTGCTGTCCGAGCCCGCTCGCCAGCCTGCGCCGTTCTTGGAGCTCCCAGTCCCCACGCTCGGCCCAGCCCCGGCCCACGCCCGTCCCCGCTCGCACCGCGCCGCCGCCGGCCGCCCGCACATCCTGGAGCTGGCTGGTGCTCCAGAGCACAGCGAGAACGCGCTTCTTCCGGGCCGCCCCGCTGCGCCGGCCGCCTCCGCGCCCGCCTCGCGGACTGCCCGAGCCCCTTCCGCACCCCCGGCCCGCGCTTACCTGCAGCCTGGCACAGCCACAGACACTCGCCGTGGGCTCCCCGCGCTCGCTGTATGCAGGCCGGGGACGGGATGGACGCGGGGCACGGGGGCACGGTAGTGGCAGTGTGTTTTGGATTTTTTTTTTTTTTTTTTTAGTTTGGGGAGGGGGCGGGGTGGGGGGAATCGTGCACGTCCCTGATGGTAGCAGCCCTCCTCCTGCACGAGCACAGAATGTCTAGCCGCTCGTGAACACCCCCTCGGCACCCCCCTTCCCGTGCATGCGCGGTGCGGGCTAGGGGGAAGGCGCGCCGCCGGCTTGCGCAGGCACGGAACCCGACCGGGCCTCTAAATTGGCGAGCAGGGAAAGGGTTAATCCGGGACAGTGCGACGCTTTCCATGGAGTCTACGGGGCCGCCCCCGGAGGGCCCTTGCCTGCGCACGCGCGCGCACGCGCGCGGCTTGGGGCGCGCGGAGCCCGCGCGCGGGAGAAGGGGTGGGCGGGGCAGGGGCGGGGCGTTGGGAGTTGAGTAACTTATGCACGAGCACTGCTCGCGGGCACCCGCCCTGCCTGGAGCTGCTGCCTCCTGTTCCGACTTCTGAGTTCCCGCCCGTGCCCGGCGCCGAGAGAGCGCTGGGGACTCGGGAGCCCGGCGTTCTTGTGCGTGTGCATGTGCGTGGGGCAGTGCCGCTCTCGGGCGCGCGCAAGCTGGGCTTTGAGGCTGCGGGGCTCGCCTTCGGATCCCGGGCGGTCGCCTCAGGCACCGTCGCCCTCCACGTACACCGACCGACACGGAGACGCGCGCTCGTGGGCCTTGGGTCTTGGCTATTACCGCTGCCGCGTTTTGTATATAGGGGAATGGTAGGCGCTCAATAAACGTTTGCAGAACAAATGAAAAAAGAGACATCTTTTATTTGGAGGGAAAGGGGAGACCCCAGTCACCCAGGAGACAGGGATCACCCCTAAAGCTCTGGATCCAGGCAAGCTCGCGCCCACGCTCCGGCGTTTACCCGGACACTCCCAAAGAAAAGTCACGCGGGCTGGAGGCCCCCGCGCATCTCTAGCAGTCGTGAGCCTGGACTCGGTTTCATTTGCAGCTCCCTCGGAGAGCTCTGATAACGCAGCAGTGCGCTTACCTTCCGGTTCAGCAAAAGTAATGGTTCCATTGCTGTTGGAACCATGTCGCGTTCCTTCTGACGCGGTGGCTGGGCCTGTGCCGGGCGTTTGGACCGGGGAAGTGCCTCCTGCTCCCGCGTTTTCTGCTCACCTAAATAAAGGAAGCTGCACTACCGCATCTCCTTAGAGCCGCTTGTGCTGCTTTATCGCACTCGTTTTAACAGGATTTCGGTAAAAAACACGGGTACTTTAACTCCTGAAAATTAGATCAGGCCCTTCCTGCTAGGCTTGCGTGATCATTTCATGAGCTAATGCTTGTAACAGGTACAGGGTAAACATTTAAGATGATACCATGATTGTCTCTGTTAAATTCTACAGAGTTTCCATATGGATTCAGCTGATTTTGTAATATTAACTGACAATAAGTTTCAATGTTTTGCAAGGTGGTTTTATACACCTTGTTTGATGTTCACAAAAGCACGGAGGTTAGTAGGTCTACTGAACGAAGGAGGATAGAATAGACGACGTCTAGAGTCAGACACATCCGGTTCAAATATTGCCGTGTATCCCCTGGAAGTAAGACCTAATTAATGTAACACCGGGTCTTATATAATATTGTGTAATATAAGACCTAGTATAACATAATACTGGGTATTATATAAGACCAGGTATAATATAATATAATACCGGGTCTTATATTAATTTTTGCTCCAAAAGACATATTAGAGCTGATGGTCCAGCTAGGTCTTATTTTCGGGGAAACATGGTGGGTACATTGTTAACATCACTAAACCTCAGCTTCTTATTCTCTGAGACAAAAGAAAGCATCTAATAGGGCAGTTGTGAGGATTAAATGAAATAATACTCAGTTAAGTGCTTAGTCCAAATATTAGCTCAGCATTGTTAAATGACCTGCCCAATCTCGGTAGATACTGGGTTCAAGTGGCAGAGGCATGACCAGAATGGACAAAATTTATGCTCATACTTCATACCTTTGTGGCCGTGTTCCCTGTGACACCATGGCTGAGCTTGTTTATTCTTGTTTACATAGCTTTTAAGATTACACTTCAATCATGTCTATGTTTTGCGTCTATAGGGGGATAATAGTACTATATCATAGTTATGTTATCAAGCAATAAAACTGTCATTGCATTTAGCAGTGTATGGACATGGCTAGCACTTAGTTATGCTTCATTGTCTGCTGCTGCTCCCCCTTCTCCCATACCGCATAATTGCAAAGGTTTATACCCTTTCTGCATATATTTATTATCTGCCTGTTATGTAAAGACAGCCTTACTGCATATGGCTAGGTAAAGTCTTCCCGGGATTTGACTAATCTGATGCAATTAAAATAGTTCAGAAGAGTTCTCCAGCACTAGAATGCACTTCCCAAGTAACAGATTCCTAACATCTTGGTTTTGAATCAATTAACCCTCTTCCTTCTCTCATATGTTTTATGCTCACCTGGGCTTTTCCTGGTTGTGCCTTGCTTCATAGGGATCATGGGATGAGTCTAAATTAAAAGAGCAACTCCAAGAGAAGGAGGAGAGAGGGGTGGGAAAGCACAAAGAAAGGCCCGACCCAGACCTGGCACCTTGCCTGGTCACTAGCCTTAACACAGCATTATGCAGTACCCTTTAGGCCCTCAGTAAATATTGGCTGACAGATAAGTGACAATCTAGAACTCAATAGGGGAATTAAAGGGGCACTTTTTTTTATCTGTATAATCAGAATAAAAATAGTACCTACCTTATAGGGCTAATTAACTTAATACCTAGTTACGAGTATCGATTTTGTGCTAGGTGTAGTAGGCACTGTGGATACAGCAGTGAACAAAACATGCAAATATTCCCACTTGGGAGGCATGCAAGAAACAAATAAAATAATTGAAATACACACACACAAAATAGGTAGGCTGGAAATATGCGTGAGTAATTTGAAATAAAGCCATCAGGAAAGGCTCACTGAGAAGGTGGCGTTTAGGCAAAGACCTGAAGGAGGTGAGGGGCCAGTTGAGTTAAGATATGAGAAGCCCTCTTAGGAGAAAAGAACAGCAAGCACAAAGGTCCTGAAGCAGAAGTGTCCCTTTCATGTTGAAGAAACAGAAGAGACAGAAGTGGAGGAGAGGAGTAGGAAGACACATCCCATGGCCTCTGCATCAATCTAGACAGATGACAGTGTAGCAGTTTTTGTTTCGGTTTTCTATTGACACCGTTTTTATGTTTGTTGAACATGAAATGCACAACACTCTAATTTAACAATACTTTTATATGTTTCTGGACAAATTCTAGCATGCTTTGAGAGATTTCTGGAATTAAAATCTTCAAAGAATAAGGGAGTGACAGTGCTGGGGAGGGGGTGAGGGTGAAGCAGGATTTGTACAGTCAGATGACTTGAGAGTCACAGTTAGGGGCTTTTATAGAGAAGGGAGGGGAAAGGTTTCAAAACGGAAGGAGGACTCTTGCTCCATTCCAGGCAGGAGTCCAAACAGCCATGCTGGAGAGGGTTACAAGGAGCAGTGCTCTCCAGTGAGGGCCAGGAATCTAGTAAATCCCTAATAGCCATTCTTGTCAACCTTGGCTGTATGTAGTAATCACCTTGGGGGCTTTAAAGGTACTGGCCCTGGAGTCCTACTCTCAGAGGTTCTGATTAATTGCTTTGGGGTGTGGCCCAAGTTATCAGCATTTACAACAGTTCCCCAGGTGATTATAAGGCACAGCCATGGTTGAAAACCATGGGACATTTGAGAGATTTACATAAGATGGTACCTTTAAGATAGTAACACCATTCCTGTACACACTCAGCTGTTGACTTCCTTCTTTGGACTCGAATGCTTAAATTTTGGCCTAAGAAGGTAATAATTGTTCTGCAGGATGGGATCAACATTAAATGGATAAGAACATCTCAGCAGAATTCTTTATTCCATTCAACATGATATCTTTATAGCAATCCTACATCTTTCCATGCTCAGCCCAAAATTCTGTCTAGAAATTAGCCATTTCTTATATATTGTTCCATGCTTTATAAATGAGACTATAGATGAGGGCAAAGTAAATAGGTAAAGGTTCATTTTCTCCTCACAATTAATTTGAGAATCAAGCAGTTTTGTCTGCATAACAAGCCAGCAAGTCGGATCTAAATTCCAGTTTTTCTTTGGGATGAATAGGCTAAGCATGAATTTAAGACAATTAACTTATTAGCTGCCACTATATTCAAACTGTAGGATAATAAGAGTAACAGATGACCCTAAATATTGCATGACTATCTTTATGATTAGGGAATAAGCTAATATATTTTCCCATACTTATCTGCTATTAATAGAAGTTATGGTCTCAATCTCCAGTTAAAAAAAACAATTTAATAAGAGTTCTAAGAAATTTGTACAGACACATAGATCTTTTCAAAGATAATATTTAAACCATTTAAGTAACTGGAAATGCGCAGACAGATTATGTCACTAGTTTTTCATTATGTATCTTCAATATCAGCGAAACTGTTTATCTTTCTAAACATATCTTTTTGGAAAAGTCTATGCAGGCGTACCTCATTTTATTGTGCTTCACAGATGTTGCATTTTTTACAAATTGAATTCAAGACTCTCCATCATGCTATTGTTTTATTGCTATACTCACTTTGTTGCAGTGCTCTGGAACAGTATCTCCGAGGTATGCCTATATTATATTTAATTTGAAAAAGTTACTTATAAAACTTCATTCTACTGTTTGAAAAATAGTGTTTAGAATAATTTAAATGAATGCTTGGGGAAATGTGCAAGAAAAAATAAATTCTTTTAAAAAGTAGAACAGTTAGGTCTGCTCATATTTCCTATCCAAGGGAGCTATACATTTCAAATTTCCGTTCCACGGATGGTATATATTGACTAATATATTAGTTTGATTAATATATTAGTTTTTCATATGTTGTAAGCCAGCACTAGAGCCGTGTTCAACAAAAAAGGGGTAAGTATTTACATTAGACATTTCTAACTATTTTTTAATAAACTTTTTATTTTGGAATAATTTTTGATTTATGGAAAAGTTGCAAAAATAATACACAGTGCTCCTGTATATCCTTCCACCTAGTTTTCCCATAGTTAACAACTTGCATTACTGTGGTACATTTATCCAAACTAAAAAACTGATGTTTCATTACTATTAACTGAACTCCAGAGTTTTTTGGAGTTCATCAGTTTTCCCGGGAATGTTCTCTTTCTGCTCCACGACCCAATGCATTCAGTTGGGTCTCCCAGTCTCTTCTGGTCTGTGACAGCTTCTTGGTCTTGTTTTTTTTCATGATTGCGGCAATCTTGAGGAGTACAAGCCAGATATCCTGTAGACTGTTTCCCCAATCTGTGTTTTGTCTGATGTTTTACACTAGGGCTGTGGGAATTTAGAAAGACTATCACAGAGATGAAGTGCCCTTCTTATCACATCACTAAATTTGGACTAGATAAGCTCTAGGGTCCTTTCCATTTCTAAGATGCTATGATCATATATTGTATAGAGCCTGCTATTTTTTTAAAGCATATATATATATATATATATATATATATATATATATATATATATGCTTTACAAAACTAGAATATATATTTTTAAAGCATATATGTATAGAATATATATATTTAAAGCATATCTATATATGTGTATATAGATGTATATATGTATACATCTATAGATGTATATATGTATATGCATATACATATATACAGAAGTATATATGTTTATATGTATACATATATATGTATATATATGTATATATGTATATATAGATATGCTTTAAATATATATATTCTAGTTTTGTAAATTTTGGTCTATAATTTCACTCAAGTAATAAACAGGCAGGAAGGACCACGTAACAAATAGATAGATTGCAGAAGATTAACTTGATGCTTTTCCTACAAGCCATGTGCTCTATATGGATCTCTAGCATTGACAGATTTATGATAGAGTTTACCAATCTACTAAATATCCCCATCCCTAGCTAAACTTACCCAGTGGAGGCAAAGCTATCAGTAGGCCAAGCATATTTTTGAATAAAAGGAAACAAATGAAAAAAACAATTTAAAACTTGGGTAGAAATGTATTCAATTATGGGAACATCAAGAATGACAAAGATGCTTCTAGTTCTAGGAATCTATAATTCCTTGAGTGAGAACAGAAGGGAAATTTTGAGAAGAAATAGATGGGCAAAGAGAGGAGAGGAGAAAGAAGAGGAAACTGTTGATCAGCCGGCAAACCATTTTATTAAAGTGATTTTTCCTTATTTTCTCTTATGACCACTTAGTTTTGTACCTACAGAGCAACTGGGACTTACCAGATTTGGAAATTAATAAAATGTTTTCATAGTGAATATAGTACTAAATATACCCTATATTAACACTAAAAACCAACATTACTTTTGTATGATGCTTCCACATTCATTATTCAATAGAGAGTTTCAATATCCCTGTACATTTCCATTTTAGAAGGGGAGAAATTGGCCAGATAAATTCCGTGTTCTCCCGAAAATAAGACCTAGCCAGACAATCAGTTCTAATGCATCTTTTGGAGCAAAAATTAATATAAGACCTGGTATTATATTATATTATAGCTGGTATTAAATTATATATTATATTATATTATATTATATTATATTATATTATATTATATTATATTATATTATATTATATTATATTATATTACCTGGTCTTATATTGTATAGCACCCAGTCTTATGTTATATTAAAATAAGACCGGGTCTTATATTAATTTTTGCTCCAAAAGACGCATTTGAGCTGATGGTCGGACTAAGTCTTATTTTTAGGGAAATGTGGTTGTTAAAGGATTTGAAATCCGGAAGCCCTTCCAGTGGCCTACACCCTCACTTATAGATAAGAAGATAGAAACCTAGATATGTTAAAACTAGCACTCATGGATAGCTACCGGTAGAGCATGGAAATAATTTCTGGTTGTCTAGTCTTCCAGGCCTACTTGCTGACTTCATTAGAGTAAATAATAAAGCAAATGGTGAATATCTACAAAGCACTTGTCACGAGTCAGAAACTGTTCCAAGCACTTCGGGAGTATTAACTTATTTATCCTCACAACACCCTATGAAGCAGGTCTACCATTTACAAGTAATGAAACTGGAACACATCAAAATTAAACAATTTCCCCAATGTCATACACCTAGCAAATGGCAGGCCAAGCATTTGAACCCAAGTTTTCTCTCTCCAGCATCTCTTAACCAGGATTTCTTAACCAACTGTCCTAACTCAAATGTCGATTTCCTTGCATCTTAGTTTCATTTTCTCTCCCATGAATAGAACACTTTAAACTGTTCTTATTGTCTCAAGAATTCATACGATTTTCATGTTACTTGTTGTAATCAACGTGGAGGACAGTCTCCCAAGCTGAGCTGAAATAATATTGCTCTCTTGGGACAGTTGGTACAATTGCTAAATTTCTCCTTACACTGGTCCCTTCCACTTTTGCCTTCACAGTGCATTGAAAAGAGGCTCCTACTTCAATCCAGTCACTCACTCCACAAGTACATACTGAGCACCTACTATGCATACAGGATTGGGGGTACAGCCATGAGCAAGACAGACGCAATCCTGCTCTCAAGGACATTATAATTAAGTATTGGTAGGAGGTGGGGAATTTGGGATGGTAGAGGTAAATTTTTTCACAATACCAGTGCAAAGAGATCAGTTGTTGAAAAAAAAAAAGATAGCTATGAATAAAGTCATCCCCAGTAGACTAATAAGTACATAAGTAAATATTAAGTAGGGTCCTGGTAATATTTTAGAAGAGAGACAGTCATCAAGACTTTAACAGTAATAAGTACAGTAATAATGGCTAATATAAGTCATGATGGTTTGTAAGAGTCACTTCATTTCATGTCCAACAGCTGACAATTTTTAATATATTTTTTTAAAAATCTGCAAAAATTTGATTCATAGTTTTCAAAGGGAAAGGACTTCAGCATATCTGTATTTGACAGAAAGCAAATTGCAAAATGTTTGAAATTAATGAGGAGATACATTTTTTTCTTACCCCAACAATTCTCTATCCCCCAAAGACAAAACTTTCCAAATATACTTTACAATGTCCTGGTAATCACTGGAACTTGTAATATTTCAGTACCTGAGATGTAAGCCAGAAATAACTCTTCTATTTTTATCTGCTGACAAGAGGGAGGTTATGATACCATCTTTAACAGCATAAGGTCCATGGAATGGAATATATCTGATAACTGATCTTTAAAAATCTTCATGTGGAATGCTGATTTTATTTTGAACTTCAAATCCATCTAATAAGCATGCATTCATCCTGTTCAGATTTCATTATTTATGATTCTGATAGAACTTCAAGAGTAGGCAGTTAGACAGTAAATAGAAGCAATTATTTAGTCTCCTAGTCAGCATTTTAATTTATTTATGCTGACTCATAAATTCCTTGATATGGTCACATCAAGCCAACTTTCCTTAATTTGTAAGCAGTCAGAGGAAGGAATTATGATTCTGAAATCATAGCAGGAAATCTTGCTTTTAGCTTTGGTGACTCCACAGGGCATTTAGTGATGGCTAGGTTATCATTTATTCATTTTTGCCTTTGTTATTATTTTCTCCCCACACAAATTGCTTGCCAAATGTTTCTGGAAGCAGCATAGTTCTTTTCACTTGGAACAACCCACTGTTGAATGCTTATATTTCTTTTGCTGTCAAATTTGGTAACTTGGTCAGCTTTGCTATAGCTCTAGTCACAAGTAAATCAGCGCTTCATGTGAAATACCTCATTTTTATTGTCAAGATGTTAAATGCAATCTAGACTCATAAAATGATTTATTTCCCTGCTGAGTAGAAAGGACAATAATCACGTTTATCCAAAATCATCACAGTCACTACAGCTGCCAGATAGAACTAGAATCTAAATTATCTCTAGAATCCTTTACGCATCCCAAGACCTTCCTTTTCTCAAACTTGCTAGTCTTAGAATAACAAACATTAGTCTCAGTAATCTCTAGTTCAGGTAGTCATCAATGACTTTTTTTTGTACAGTGCTATGAAATTAACATTCACATATACCAGGAAAATGTATACACATTTTAAGAGATGTTATCTTAAAATGTGTATACATTTTTTGTCACCCTCTGTATATTTCACTTGGGTCCCCTACATGTACAAAATGCTGTCAGGTTGGGAGGAGAGTCAGTATTTTAGAAATGGAGAAACCAAAAGTCGGAAGCTAAATGATTCATCCAGTGTGATACAGGTAACAAGTGGCCATGCTGATGCTAGAATCTTCTGCCTCCCTGACCATTGCTCCTCATTCTATAATCCCTCAAGGGAATCAGATAAAATAAGGTTAGAAAATAGATGCCGAATGTTTGACAATCCACAAAAGGATATCATTGCTGGGATAGATAAGCAAATGTGACCTTTTGTTTGATTCTATTATGAAAACAAAAAACAAAAAACAAAAACACAGTGATCCTTTACCTCTTATTTAATGTCTGTAACCCCTCAGGGTTTTTTTCCAGCCCTTTAACCAATTCCATGTGATAAAGAGTCCCTTTTGTCTAACGTATTTTTCTCTCAGACAATGAAAATAGTGTGAGCTTTGAAATTTTATCAGCCTAGGATTGAAGCTCAATTCTTTTACCATTTGTGTGACCTAAGACATGAAAAAAATCTCTCCCAAGCAGAACACTGGATAAATTAAAATTTACCTCCTCAATGAATTGCTGTGAGGTTTTTAATGATAATTAATCAGTATATACACAGTGCCTGGTACAGTGAGGGTAACCCAGAAGTGTGAATTCCTTTCCTTTGATATGATCAGATTCTATCTTCTGCGTGAATTTAGGTTACATACTTATGTCATATTTACAATGTACTGCAATTATGGCCAAGGAAATAAGAAACGGAAAATGAGGCTAAGATGAATTCAATACACATCCTCTAAATATAATAGTTTTTTGATCCAAAAATCTATCATCTAGCATGATGAATTTATATTAAAGCATACAAAATCTCCTACTGGAGTAAAAAGCTCTTCGTAATTTATGCATGCAAGTAGTTTAATTTGGAAAACTGTGGAAATACAAAGATTTTTTTCAATCCAGTGCCACAGGCTCACTTTGAAAGGATGACTGAACCTAAGTATACTTAGTTAGTCTACCATTCATTCATTCATTAAATAAACATTTATTGAGTTCCTATTATGTGTCTGGCTGGCTTCCTGGAGTCTGGTTAGTTTCCAAAAGTTACAATCGGCATTTTTTAAATTTTAAAGTGTCTCCAGTTGATGTGGAGAGAGGTCAAGTAAATTGGAATCCATGTAGTTTCAAAATAGACCTGAAACTAAGAAATCCCTGCGATTGTTGAGCAATTTCATTATGGCATGTATTAGGGTGGGGAGAATGGCCCCTTCAGTTACAGTGTCAGCAGGGTTATTTCTACCAGACTTCATATGGGTTACATATATCCACGAAGAGCTGCCTTCTGGGCAGCTAGCCCCAGATTCCTGGGCATTCCTGGGAAAATAACATAAGAATGTTCTTCTTGATTTGGACTCTGATTCTAATTATGAATGTCAAAGGTTTAAAATAACCTTACTTAGGTCATCTAATCCATGCCTCTATTTTATAGAAAAAGAAACAGACTCAGAGAAGCAGAGACTCGCCCAAGATCATATACCTAGTTAGAAGCAGAGGTGGGACCAGGATGTCTTGGGGCAAAGACATCAGAGAGCAATTGCTGCCTCTGTAGCAGAGAGTGTCATGATAAAATCAATGTTTGACTCCTTAAACTGGGCTTTAATTCTCCCTTTGATAGTCATAGAGGGAATTAAATACACAAAGGACGGAGGAGTGGTAGAGACACTTATATGAGAATGCTGCTTTTTGTGCAATATTTAAAATGTGTTACAAAGCCTTTAAAAAAATGTTTTAGAAACTCATGAAAAACTGTCTTCCAAAAATGACAGAGACTTTTTGGTGAGAATTTGAGGCTACAAGTTTGAAGGCACAGGCTATCACTGCTAAGGGCAGTTCTCTTTGGGAAAGATGATTAGAGAGAGTCTTAGAGATTGGTAAATTTTAATACCTTCTTTTTAAATATCTTGCACAGAGTCATAGGACATACCCATCACCTTATAAAACAAAACAAAGCAAACAAATAAAAAAGGTCTGATGGCAGGAAATGATGATTCCACATTAAATAAGAAAATGTGATCTCAAATACATAAAAAAAAAATTGTGCATGGGGAGAAAACTGAAAGAAAATATTCCAAAATATCAATAGTAGTTATCTCTGGATTACGGGTGATTTGTTTCCTTTTTAATACTTTTTTGGCATTTGCTAACTTTTCTGCAATGAATATGCATTATATTTATCTGTTAAAAGGTATCATGTGTATATGTATATGTGTGTATGAATATACATACACATACACTTATAATAGCATTTTAAGTGTTATCATCTTCTTGGGAAGGACTTGGTGCTAGTATCAAAACCATATCACAGAAAGCGTAAAAGATTGGAAGAGGGGTGGGAGGTTCATTAAATTATTTTCCTAGACATATAGGATCTGCAATTCTAGACTGACTGCTCCATAGCAGTTGCAGGCAGACAGGCTTGAATAATCAAATGACCTTAGGGGTGTTATTTAAGATGGAGCAGGGACAAAAAGCAGGACTTAAGTAGAAAGCTACCACCCCACACCCCACTTCCAGTCCCCATGGTACTATCCACAAACATTAAAGTTTGAGGAAGCCCCACTATCTTCAATTCTGCCACTGGGTAACTTTCATTTGAATATCCTGACCAACCCTTCCCCACCAACCACCACTCACGAGAAAAAAACAACAACAACAAACCCTTAGAGTTTAGTTATTGGCTTCCACTCCAGGAATATAAAATAAACATATGGAGGGGGATGGGAGAAGGCTGGGAACTTGCCTTACCACACTTGCATTAATACTAGTCAGGAATACATTTAGATTAAAGCCCCATTTGCTGAGTTAAAAGGAGAGAGGTCATCCAAGGAGTATCGAAAGGATACACTTTGATGAAATCTCAATAGTCCTGGGGTTTGTAGAGGACAAACAGCACTCTGAGGGGCCCGGGACTTATTTCTTCAGAGCTGTGCCTCTACTTCCTGCCTTCCCGCTTCCCAGCCACTCTCCATGTATCCTTATGCTGTGGAAACTGCTGAACCCACACTCTCTTTAGCCTGTGTAGCAGACAACTACCCAAGGATAATTTCACATGAGCCCAGAAGTACAAGGATCGGGAAGGGGAGTTCCTTTAGAAGTATACACTGAAGACCCAACTGGCGATGAAGGTAGTTTTTATGCCACGCTAGAGTTAAGCAGACCCTGAGGAGGATTGTTAGGCTGTAATACAGGACAGCCCTGTGACTTTGAATTTCAGATAACTACACATACATTTGTGTAACTGTGCATACTTACACTAAAAATTATTCCGTTTATCTGAAACTCAAATTTAACTGAGCACCCCGTATTTTTATCTGCTGAACTTGGTAACTCTAATCCTGAGTAAAGTAAAATGTCCAAAAAAAAAAAAAAAGTTAATCCAATTTAAGCATGTGAACACTGTTGTCAATCCAGTTCTGACAGTCATTTTCTTATTTGTATTTCATAGTACTCCTAACCCATACTACTTGAGTATCTGTAACATCAATGATGTCTTTCATTTGTTGGAATGAATGAAATGATGATTTTAATAATGACCTGAGATCACTTATATAATTATAGTTAAGCGTAAGTAAAGTACTTGAAATATGTATTCTCCATGTTTAAGAATAATTCTAATTGGTAGCAGGTCCTTTTCGTTTTCAGAATTAGTCTGATAACTATTGAGAGAGATTGAGACTACATTCAATTCAAAAAAGGATTGATGCATTTTCAGTGCATCATCTATCAAGAAGATGATGATTGAAATACCTGTGACAGTATCAGCAAGGAGTCAGTCCCTTGGCATTTCACAAAGCCCATAACTCCAGTGATAACTATTTCTTTTTGTAACAAAATCAAAGGGGAAATATTCAAAGTAAGATGAAAGGAATTGACTTTAGAAAAGATAACATGGTGAATAGAAAAAAAATAGAAAATGATTTTAAAAGTTCTCCATCATGAGACACACTACAATCACTGGCTTTTTCTCTTATAAAGTTTTCTTTTCTATTCTAACACTGTGCTTCCTTGATGTCTGCTGAAAACCAGCAGAAAGACAAAGGTTTCCAAATGCTAATAGGTAAATTCAAGCAGCACATGTCTGCGTGGAGCAACCCAGTTACTCAATAATGCTCAAAAGCAAGGTCAGAGGCAAAACAAACTTGCCTTCTCCCAAACAAATGAAAAAACAAAACAAAAAGACTCATAGAAACAGAGACCAAAGGGGAGGGTGGGAGATGCATGAAAAAAGTGAAGGGGAATATAGTCAATGATATTGTGATAAGTTGGCACCATGAAAGATGATTACTAGATTAGTGGGGTGATCACATTATAAGGTATAAAAATGTTGAATCACTATATTGTACACCTGAAACTAATATAACTAGTACAGTATTTTATACCAATTATACTTAAATAAATTTAAAAAATAAACTGGGTCCATGAGAGCAGGTTAGAGGAGAAAATGGAGGTCAGAGCTTGCCAGAGTTTTCTTGTTTTTGCATATAGGAAGCACGTGTACTTTTGTATACTTTGAAGCAGAATTTAGTAAGAAAATTAAGATTAAAAAGGTCAATAATCTAGAAACTAAGATACCAGGAATGGGTGAATTTCACAAAGCAGAGTGAAGATGAGACTAGAGTATATATGAGGGCAAGGTGGCAACATTTTCTCTCCTGCTCTTGGTATCTCATTAGGAAAAACATTGCTTTAGTTGACAGCCTCTTGATTTTCTTTCTTTCTTTCCTTTATTAAATTTCTTGGGGTGACATTGGTTAATGAAATTATATAGGTTTCAAGTGTACAATTCTACAGTACATCATTTGTCTGTTGCATTGTGTGTTCATCACCCAAAGTCAAATCATCTTCCATCACTATGTATTTGATCCCCTTTACCCTTTTCTACTTCCCCCTCCCCACTTTCCCTCTGGTAACCACTAAACTGTTGTTTGTTATCTATGAGTTTTTACTTGTTGGTTTTGTTCATTTGTTGTTTTCAGTTTTATATCATGCATATGAGTGAAATCAACTTCTCTCAACTTTTTCTGACTTATTTCACTTAGCATAATAATCTCAAGAGCCATGCATGTTGTCACAAACGGCAGTATTTCAACTTTTCTTATGGCTGAGTAATATTCCATTGCATATATGTACCAATCTTCTTTATCCAATCATCTATCGAAGGACACTTCAGTTATTTCTATGTCTTGGCTACCGTGAATAATGCTGCAATGAACACAGGGGTACATACACCTTTATGGATAAATGTTTTCAATTTTTTTGAGTAGATATCCAGAACAGGAATTACTGTGTCAAATGCTGTGTTTCCCTGAAAATAAGACCTACCCCAAAAATAAGCCCCAATTAAGATCATCAGCCAGACAGACACATTTAGTATGTTATGACGATGTTCCAGAAGAAGATGACATGACTGTATTTGAATAAATGTAGATTGTTGTACATGAAAAAATAAGACATCCCCTGAAAATAAGCACTAATGGAGCAAAAATTAACATAAGATCCGGTCTTATTTTCGGGGAAATACAGTATAAGACCCAATCTTATTTTCGGGGAAACACGGTGGTAATTCTATTCTTAATTTTTTGAGGAAAATCCATACTGGTTTCCACAGTGGCTGTACCAGTTTACATTCCCAGCAGCAGGGTATGAGGATTCATTTTTCTCCACAGCCTCTCCAATACTTGTTATTACTTGTTTTGTTGATAATAGACATGTTAACAGGTGTAAGGTGGTATCTCCCTATGGTTTTGATCTTCATTTCCCTAATAGCTAGTGAAGTTGAGCATCTTTTCATATATCTGTTGGCTGTTGGTATGCCTTCTTGGGAGAAGTGTCTGTTCAGGTACTCTGCCCATTTTTAAATTGGTTTTTGTTGTTGTTGTTGTTTGTATGTTGTATGATTTCTTTATATTTTTGGATATTAGCCTCTTGTTGGAGGTGTTGCCTCTTTGTTTTGTTGATGGTTTCTTTTGCTGTGCATAAGCTTTTTAGTTTGATGTACAGTAGTACCTCAGTTTACAAATGTCTCCACTGATGAACATTTCGGTTTACGAATGCTGTAAACCCGGAAGTAAATGCTTCAGTTTCGAACACACCTCCGAAGTCGAACATGTCACGTGGCTTCTGCTGAGTGCAAGATCCTGAGGCCCGCTGTCAACTGTTTTTGAACGTTTCAGAACTCGAACAGTCTTCCAGAACGGTTAACATTCGAAAACCGAGGTACCACTGTAGTACCATTCATTTATTTTTGCTTTAATTTCCCTTGCCTTTGAGGTCAAATTCATAAAAATCCTCTATAAGCCCAAGGTCCATAAGTTTAGTACCTATGTTTCCTTCTATGCAATTTATTGTTTCAGGTCTTATATTTAGGTCTTCAATCATTTTGAGTTAATTTTGGTATATGGTGACAGATAGTAGTCTAGTTTCATTCTTTTGCATGTGGCTTTCCAATTTTCTCAGCACGATTTATTGAAGAAGCTTTCTTTTCTCCATTGTATGTTTTTGACTCTTGTTAAAAATTATCTGCTCATATACATGGTGATTTATTTCTGGGTTCTCAATTTTGTTCCATTAATCTGTGGTTCTTTTTTTTTTCTTTCTTTTTTTGCCAATACTATGATGTTCTGATTATTGTCACTTTGTAGTATAATTTGAAGTCAGGGAGTGTGATACCTCCAGCATTGTTCTTTCATCTTAGGATTGCTTTGGCTAGTCGGGGTCTTTTGTGATTCCATACACATCTGATGGTTTCTTTTTCTCTATTTCTTTAAAAAATGCCATTGGGATTTTGATGGGGATTGTATTAAATCTGTATATTGCTTTGGGTAATATGGCCATTTTAACTATGTTGATTCTTGCAACCATGAGCATGGAATGTCTTTTCATTTCTTTGTGTCTTCTTCAATTTCTTTTTTAAATGTCTTGTATTTTCAGTGAATAGGACCTTCACATCCTTGTTAAGTTTATTCCTATGTATTTTATTCTTGTGCAATTGTAAAACGAATTGTATTTTTCACTTATTTTTCTGAAAGTTCATTGTTAGTATATTGGGACGCAATAGATTTTTGTACATTGATTGTGTCTCCTGCAACTTTACTGTACTTTTTTTTGTTTGTTTCTAATTGTTCTTAGTGGAGTCTTTAGGTTTTTCTATATAAAGAATCATGTCATCTGTAAAAAGTGACAATTTGACTTCTTCATTCCCCAAAAAATAAAAGGGTGCCTTTTATTTTTTTTCTCTTGCCTGATTGTTCTTGCGAGGACTTCTAATACTATGTTGAATGGTGGTGAGTGAGGGCCTCCTTGTCTTGTTCCTGATTTTAGGGGACAAGCTTTCTGTTTTTCACCAATAAGTATGATATTAGCAGAGGGTTTGTCACATATGGCCTTTTATTATGTTGAGGTACTTTCCATCTATACCCATTTTATTAAGTGTTTTCATTGTAAATGAATGCTGTATCTTGTCAAATGTTTTTTCTGCATCTATTGATATGATACAATTTTTATCCTTTATTTTGTTTATGTGGGGTATCACACTGATTGATTTGTATACATTGAACCATCCATGTGCCCCTGGAACAAACCCCACTTGATCATGATGTATAATCTTTTAAATGAATTGTTGTATCCAATTTGCTAGTATTTTGTGTAGGATTTTTGTCTGTATTGATCAGAGATATTGGTCTGTAGTTTTCTTTTTTTGGTGCGTTATTTTTACCAGGTTTTGGTATCAGGACAACGTTGACCTCATGAAATGAGATATGAAGTACTGCCTCTTATTCAACTTTTTGGAAGAGTTTGAGAAGGACAGGTATTAAATCATCTTTGAATGTTTCGTAGAATTCACTAGTGAAGGCATCTGGTCCTGGACTTTTGCTTTTGGGAAGTTTTCAGATGATTGTTTCAATTTCCTTACTGTTGATCAGTCTATTTAGATTTTCCATTTCTTCATGATTCAGTCTAGGAAGCTAATATGTTTCTAAGAACTTGTCAATTTCTTCTAGGCTATTGAATTTAGTGGCATATAGTCCTTCATAGTATTCTCATATGATCCTTTGTATTACTGTAGTATCCATTGTAACTTTTCCTTTTCCATTTCTGATTTTGTTTATTAGTGTCTTCTCTCTTTTCCTTAGTGAGTCTAGCCAAGGGTTTGTTAATTTCATTAATCTTTTCAAAGAATTAGCTGTTTGTTGCATTATTTTATTCTATTGTCTTTTTATTCTCTATTTTATTTAATTTTGCTTTAATTTTTATTATTTCATTCTTTCTGCTGACTTTGGGCTTCATTTGTAATTATTTTTCTAATTCTTAAAGATGTTATGTTGTTTATTTGAAAATTTTCTTGTTTTTTGAGATAGGCCTGTAATGATATAAAATTCCCTCTTATTACTGCTTTTACTATAACCTAAAAGTTTTTTTTTTTTTTAATTGGGGAAGGGGAACAGGACTTTATTGGGGAACACTGTGTACTTCCAGGACTTTTTTTCCAAGTCAAGTTGTTATCCTTTCAATCTTAGTTGTGGAGGGTGCCGTTCAGCTTCAAGTTGTTGTCCTTTCAGTCTTAGTTGTGGAGGGTACAGCTCAGCTCCAGGTCCAGTTGCCATTGCTAGTTGTAGGGGGCGCAGCCCACCATCCCTTGTGGGAGTTGAACCGGCAACCTTGTGGTTGAGAGGATGCACTCCAACCAACTGAGCCATTCAGGAGCTCAGCGGCAGCTCAGCTCAAGGTGCTGTGTTCAATCTTAGTTTCAGGGGACACTGCCCACCATCCCTTGTGGGACTCGAGGAATTGAACTGGCAACCTTGTGGTTGAGAGCCCACTGGCCCATGTGGGAATCGAACCGGCAGCCTTTGGAGTTAGGAGCATGGATCTCTAACTGCCTGAGCCACCGGGCTGGCCCAACCTAAAAGTTTTGATGTTATATTTTCATTCTCATTTGTTTCTATGTATCTTTTGATCTCTCCCTTTATTTCTTCTTTGACCCAGTCATTCCTTTTTTTCTCTTTAAATGCCAAGCTTGTTATAAATTAGCTAACTTTATTACAATAGTTTAACCCAGTCATTCTTTAGTAGCATGTTGTTTAATCTCCACATATTTGTGGGTTTCCCCCACTTCATTTCTGCAGTTGATCTCTAATTTCAAAGAGATCAGAGAATATGCTTGGTATGATTTGAGTCTACTTAAGTTTGTTGAGGCTAGTTTTGTGTCCCAACATATGGTCTATCCTTGAGAGTGTTCCATGTGCACTAGAGAAGAATGTATAATCTGGTGTTCTGGGATGAAAAGTTCTGTTAATGTCGATTATGTTCATTTGATCTAATGTGTCATTTAAAGCTGATATTTCCTTATAGATTTTCTGTTTGGATGATCTATCCATAGCTGTCAATGGAATATTTAGGTCCACTACTATAATTGTGTTTTTGTCAGTTTCTCCCTTTAGTTCTGTGAGTTGCTTTAGATATTTTGGTGCTCCCTGATTGGGAGCATATATATTGGTAAGTGTTATGTTTTCTTGATGTATTGTCTTCTTTATCATTAGGAAATGTCCATCTTTGTCTTTTGTTACCTTTTTATCTTGAAGTCTACTTAATCAGATATCATTATGGCTACACCCACTTTTCTCTGGATGCCATTTTTTTGGAGTATCATTTTCCACCCTTTCACTTTGAGTCTATATTTGTCCTTATAGCCAAGATGTGTCTCTTGAAAGTAGCATAAAGTTGGGTTTTGGTTTTTGATGCAGTCTCCTGCTTTGTGCCTTTTTATTAGTGAGTTCAGTCCACTTACATTTAGCATGATTATTGATATATGAGGATTCCCTATAACCATTTTATCTTTTGTTTTCTGTTAGCTCAGTGTCTCCATTGTTTCTTTGCTGTCTCTTACTTCAGTTTGGGGATATTCTATGATTTTTTTTTTCCTGTTTATTCTTTTTTGTTATATGTCTCAGTTTGGGATTTTTTGTGTGTGGTTACCACTAAATCTATATAAAAGCAAGTTTCACATATACGTAATCCTTTTTTTGCTGCATGAATCTTATCTCTATTCATTTTTTTAAAAAATTCAGATCTCTACTCCCTCCCCTTATATGTTTTTGTTGTCACAAATTACCCTATTTATGCTGTGAGTTCATTTCCAAGTTACAGTAGCTATTGTCGTCTTCTCTCTCTTTATTTTTTATGTTTTTACCTCCTTTATCCTTTATGCTATATTTAAATGTATAGTTCCCTATTCTTCAAAGGGTTGTAATTTCCTGCTGCTGTCTGTCTGTTAGCCAGTTTACTCAGAGTTTTATACTCTTTTGTCTTTTTGTTTCATATAGAATAATTCCCTTTAGTATTTCCTGTAATGAGGGCCTTGTAGTGAAAAATTTCCTAAGCTTCTGTATTGTTTGGAAAGGTCTTTATTTCTCCTTCATAGCTAAAGGATACTTTGCTGGATATGTTATTCTTAGCTGTAATTTCTCTCTTTCAACACTTTGATATTTGATTCCACTCCCTCCTAGCTTGTAGAATTTTTGTTGAAAAATTTGATGATAATCTAATAGTATTTCCTTTATAGGTTACCATCTTCTTTTCCCTAGCTGCCTTAAAATTTTTTTCTGTCATTAATTTTTTGACACTTTTAATATAATGTACCTTGGAAAAGGCCTTTTTGAATTGAGATAATTATGTATTCTGTTTGCTTCTTAGATTTGAGGATCCAGTTCTTTCCATAGATTTGGGAAGATCTTGTTGACTATTTGTTTGACTAGACTCTTTGTTTCCTTCTCCTTTTCTTCTCCTTCTGGTGTACCCATTATTCTTACATTGCTCTTTCTGATGGAGTTAGATAGTTCTTGAAGAGTTCTTTCAGTTTTTATGTTTTTTACTCTCAAGTCTCTTTTCTTCCATCTGTGTCATTTCCAGATTTCTATCTTCAACATCACTAATTCTTTCCTCCATCTGGTCAGCTCTATTTCCTAAACTTGCTTTTTCATTCTTCATCTCTTTTATTGTGGTCTTCAGCTCCAGAATTTCTATTTGGTTCTTTTTTAAAGTTTCAATCTCTTTAGTAAAATATTCCCTTTTTTCACTGATTTTATTAAATTTCATTAATTTTCTTGCATCTTGTTGAGTTTTGTCAGAACTGCAATCTTTAATTCTCTGTCATTTAAATCACATATTGTCACATCTTTAAGTTTATTTTCTGGAGATTTTTCTTTTTTTCCTGAGCTGCTTTGTTACCTTGGTTGTCCAGTATATTTGATGGATTATTTTCCTGCCAAGGTATTTATGGGAATGAACTCTGCTCTTTTTTTTAAAGAGTGATCCCTCTTTAGCAGGTTGATGAGAAGTGGTTTTTCTTTTGTTTTCCAGTAGGTGGCGCTGAAGCACAAGTGTTTTATTTCCTCTTGCACAGCTCAGGCTTCTCAGATTTCTGCTGGGTGGTAGAACACACCTTGTATTCCCTGGGGAGGTGGGCCTCTTCTCTGTGATTAGGTTGCCTTGGTCTCAGAGCACCACCTCGTGAGAAAATGTGGTGGGCGATGGGGTAGAGCCCCTGAAATCCCCGTGGGGTTCTGAGCTCTTGAGCACACTGTCCCTGCAGCCAAATGCAGTGTGCGCTACCTGAGGTGTCCCCTGTGCTCCCGCTGGGATCAGCCTAGACAGGAGAGGGAGGGATGAGTTGGGAGAGGCCACTCTGTGTTTGTGACTTTGTTCTCCTCCTGTAATGGCAACTGCCAGACCTCAACTGCCTTGCCTCTACATCTCCACTCTTGTCACTGGGATTATTTGCAGCGTGAGTCTGCCTCTCAGGAGCTGTCTCTCCAGTTCTTAGGGCTGTTTATATTCTGCTCTTTAACCTGATACTCACTGCTACAGTTTATTCTGGGGCCTGCTGCTAGCTCTGGGAGGGTAGGGGGAGGCGAGCTCTGGGATGGTGGGGGGAAGCAGTCAGGTTCCATGGCTTTGTTTTCTGCCTTGCAATGGAGGCTGCTAGAACAGAGCTGTCACACTTCTGTATTTGGTCTCTGCCCAGATCACTGGGTTTACCCATATTATATGTTGATCACTCTGTCAGGAATCACTTCTGGTACGGAAATTTCTGTCAAATGAAAACATTATGGTGTGTCCTCATCCACCTTATTCACCGGATCTGGCACTGTGCGACTTCTGGTTCTTCCCCAAAGTCAAAATGACCATGAAAGGTAAATGTTTTGAATCAATTTGGGAAATTGAGGCAGCCATGACAGTGCAACTAAAGACACTCATGAAACAGGACTTCCAGAACTGCTTCAGAAAGTGGCAAGAATGATGGGATAAGTATGTTCGAAGTGAGGAGTATTTTGAGGAGGATTAATGGCAATGTGTCTTTTACTTAAAAATTTTGTTTTTATTTGAACCTTCACCATATTGTTTGATTACACCTCTTATTAAGGAACAGCTAAACTGTTTTTTTCTTCTTTTTTTTTAAGGCTGCTGAACCATTTACATTCCTGCCAGCAATGTAGGGAGGGTTTCTTTCACTACCCATTCCATATTTATTTTGTCCTCAGCAAGCACCTCAGCTGGTTGTGGCTTTTTGCCTGGTTGGGTGAACCAAGCCTTCTTTCCTAAAGGGTCTGAGCCATTAGGAGTTCAGCTTGTATTGGGTTGCTGTAGGCAGAGTAAGATCTATGCCAGTAAGAACAAAATTCTGCTCTTTCTGTGATGGAAGCGGTCCAATGTAATCAAACTGCCACCAGGTAGCTGGCTGATTACACCAGAGAATGGTGCCATATAGGGGGCTCGGTCTTCGTTTCTGCTCCTGGTAGACTGTGCACTCAGCTGTGGCTATAGCCAAGTAGGCCATGGGGAGTGGATGTCCCTGTTGCTAACCCCATATAGAGCCTCCATCCCTGCTATCATAGCCACTTTGTTCATGAGCCCATTGGTGGATAACAGGAGGGCCTGGGGAAAGAAACTAGCTGGTATCCACATAATGTGTCATTGATCACTAATGTGCACTTGATCACTAAAATCCTCTTCTGCTGAGGTCACCCTTGGGGAAACATTCACATGGGACAAAAATATCTTCATATTTTTCACCCATTCAGAGAGATGTATCTACATATCTCTGTCTTAAACTTCCTTGTCACCAATTTTTCAATCATGTTCCTTCCAAATTCTTGACCATCCAGCCAAATAATTGGCCACAGCCCACAAATACATAACATTCAGTACAGAATACACAATTGTACATATGGCTGTTTCTCCTTTTAAGCAAAACGATCAAGCCGGTTCACTGCTCAAAGTTCTGCCCACTGGGAGGATTTCCCTTCACCATTGTCCTTCAGACATATTCTAGAAAGGGGGTGCAGTATTGCAGCTGTCCTCTTTTTGGGTTGTTCCTGCATATTGTGCAGAACCACATGTAAACCATGCCCAAGTTTTCTTTTTTTCTGTCAACTGATTGTAGGGCTCTCTTCATGAGGTCACAGGTACAGGATGGGAGGGAGAAAGTAGTGTAGCAGGAGTGAAACTATGGGCATTTAGGCCACTGCTTCATGTAACTTACTTCTGCCTCCATAGCCTGCTTGAGACCAGTCTTGTATATACCACTCCATTTGATGATGGGGTGCTGCTGTGCACACCCAACTTTGTGGCTTGGTGGGTTAGACAACACCCAGTGCATGATGGGTAGCACAGGTTGCACAATAAGTTGGTGGTCCATGGTTATTAAAGTGTTCAGCCTTTACTAAGGCCCAGTAACAAGACAAAAGTTGTTTCTCAAAAGGAGAGTAGCTACCTGCAGAGGATTCCAGGGCTTTGCTACACATTCCTTAGGGTCTGCACTATGATCCCCCTACTGGGGACTGCTGAAGGCTCCAGACAGTGTCCCTCTCTGCCACTGACACTACAAGCACCACTGGATCTGCTGGATCATATGGACTGAGTGGCAGAGCAGCTTGACCAGCCACCTGGACCTGTTGGAGAGCCTTCTCTTGTCCTGGGTCCCATGCAAAACTATCAGCTTTTCAGGTTACTTGGTAAGTGAGCCAGCCAGAGTACACAGAGGAATGAGGACTATGTTGCCTTCAAAATCCAAAGAGGCTCACTAGGCATTATACTTCTTTTTTATTGTAGAAGAGACCAGATGCTACAACTTATTCTTTACCTTAGAAGGGATATCCTGACATGTCCCACATCACTGGACCCTTTGAAATTTCAGTGAGCTAGAAGACCCCTGGATTTCTGTCAGATTTATTTCTCACCCTCTGATACACAAATGTCTTATCAATAAGTCTGGAGTAATTGCTACTTCTTGATTACTAGGTCCAACAGTATAATGTCATTGATGTAATAGAGCAGTGTGATGTCTTTTAGAAGAAGGCAATCAAGATCCTTGCAAACTAAATTATGACATAGGGCTTGAGAGTTGATATACCCCTCAGGTAAGACAATTAAGGTATGTTTCTGGCCTTGCCAGCTGAAAGAAAATGTATGGAGGAAAAAAAACCCAAACATTTGTCAGATAAATAGCTGAATACCAGATACCAGGGGATGTGTTAATTTACTCAAGCAATGAAATCACAACTGGTACAGCAGGTGCAATTGGAGTCACCACCTGGTTAAGCTTATAATAACCCATTGTTATTCTCCCACATCCATCTGTTTCTTGCACAAGCCAAATTGATGTGTTAAATGGGATGTGGTGGGAATCACTACACCTGAATCCTTCAAGTTTCTGATGGTGGCACTAATCTTTGCAATCCTTTCAGGCATGCTGCTTTTGGTGTACTATTTTCCTAGGTAGAGACAGTTCTAGAGACTTTCACTTGGCCTTTCCCACCATAATAGCCCTCACTTCACAGATCAGGGAACCAATGTGGGAATTCTGCCTGTTGCTGAGAATGTCTATTACATTATGCATTCTAGAACTAGGGAAATAACCACAGGATGGTGCTCTTGGTATGCCTCACATTTATCCATTCACTTGTTGATGGAAACTTAGGTTGGCTATTGTAAGCAATGCTGCAATGAACATGAGTCTGTATATATCTCTTCAAGGTAGTGATTTTACTTTCCTCAGATATACATGGAAAGGCTCCGTGCCACACATCCCTCCTGGTACAGTAATTCTGTCAAATAAAAACATTATGGTGTGTCCTTGTCGTGTGGGGTGGCCTGCAGGGTCTCTGGTCCCGCTCCCCACATAAGAACGCAGGACATGGTAAGGCCAAAAAGGAACACCCACGGAGCCATAGATAGGGGAGTCATACCACTATAGTTTCGCTGGCGGCTGGGTTGGAGACACAGGAAGCAGGAGCCACACTATCCGCAACCTGCCGTCCACTTCTCTCTGCCAACCAACCTCACGTGCTAGCTGCAATCCGCCTCTCTGCAATCCGCAATCCACACTCCGCCGCTTGCTAGCTCAGCCACCATCTTCTTGCTAGCCCCCATTTGCTGCTAGCATAGCCATAGCAGTTATATTAGTGGCCAATGGCTCACTGGTTACAGCTGATGGCCAAGTAGCCACAGCTGATGGCCATGCAATCACAGTTGATGGCCATTTACTACCTGAGCCAGCATCTGTCCACGTGAGGCCGAGAGCCTGGAAACTGCACTCCTGGCTCTGTCTCCACACTTGAAATTTAACCAGATTAGAGAACCAATTTCAGAAACTCCAGAACAAATTCTGAAAACTATATGGAAGGAAATATATTCTATTGTGTCTGTTTGTGTATATATATATATCTATCTATCATCTATCTATTATTTATCTGTCCATCTATCATCTATCTAATCTATCTTACTCTTTTCTGTATAGATTCTACCACATAATGTACTGTTTCTGAGATTTAACCATGTTATTGAATATAACAGTTCTTTCATTTTCATTGATGTTTGTTTATCATTATATAAATATTCCATATTTTATGCATTCAGTTGTTGGTAAATGATGAGACAAGTAAGCCGTTAACAGGAGTGGGCTTGTGAGATGGCAGGATGGGACAGGCAAAGAGTTAACAGGAGCGAGCTAATGGGCTAACAGGAACAATCTTAAACATTAACCCCTTGGCTCTAACTCCCCTGGCTTGTACTGCACCTGCAAGCTGACAAGCACTTTACATCCATCATAGGTGAGAACAGAACAGTGCCTAATTGTAACAGCAACCCCCTGCAAGCTGACATCCACCACAGATGGGAAGAGGGCAGTTCCCAGGAGAAGACAATTGTAACAGGAGCCCCGCTGCAAGCTGACAAACACCCTACATTCTGCATGGAAAAATATAAAACCCCAGAACTCCTTCTCATTGGTGCAGCTGTCCCTCATCAGACTCTGCCTTGGCACAACTGTATTTGCCAGTATCTCTCTCTTACCCCTCTGTCTCCACAGCTCTCCCTCTCAGACTGCCTTGGCAAACTTCTGCCAGTTCCAAACAGAACTCTTTTTCTCCATTTTTAACTTTCAATAAATCTTTTCTTTGGATACTCTTGTGGAGTCTCATAAATTCTTTTTACATTCTGTGAATGACCAGGGGTTAATTCTACACCAAGACATTAAATAAGGTTTTCAATTTGAGACTATTGTAATATTGCTGTGTATGTTCTTTTTCATATACTGGATGTATTTCTGCATTTTTACATATATATACATTTCTGTGCAGTATATGCCTAGGAGTAAATTAGCTGGACATAATGAATGTAAATTTCCAAATTTCATAAAAACTGCTGAATGGATTTCCAGTTATAACACTTTACACAACTTTTAGTAGTTGATGAGAGTTCCAATTACTCCACATTCTTGCCAACACTTTGTGGGGACAGAGCCCCAGAGAGTAGTTTACAGGCTCTCGGCCTCACGTGAAGGGGTACTGGCTCGGGTGGTGAATGGCCGTCGGCTGTGGCTGATTGGCCGTGGGCTGTGGCCGGTTAGCCGATTGGCCGCTGGTATAACTGCTGCAACTACGGAGGGCTGAGGAGAGCGGAAGAGGAGAGCCAAGAGAGAGGAACAGAGGAGAGAGTGGAAGAGAGTCGTCGGTTGGTCGGTTGGCGGAAAGGCGGACAGCAGGTCGCGCGTCCAGTGGGCCCAGCCTCCAGTGAGACCATAGTGGTATGACTCCCCTACCTATGGCTCTGTCGGTGTTCCTTTTCGGCCTCACCATATCCTGCGTTCTTGTGTGGGGAGCAGGAGCAGAGACCCCACAGGCTGCCCCGCCTGAAAGATGGCGCGGCGAGAAGGCCTCCGAGCATGACAAATGGCGCAGCGAGCAGGGTCTCCCGCACGACACACTTTCTCTTGGTTTTCACTCCTAATTTTAAAAAATTAGCTGTTCTGATGTATGCATGTATAAATGTATAGTAATTATAGTTTTAATGTGTGTTTTCCTCTTTATTAATGGTACTCAACATTTCATGTCTGTTGGCCATTTAGGTGGCCTCTTCTGTGACCTTTTTCATAAATCAGTCATCTATATCATTGTAGGGCTGGTAAGTCTCTGCTCTGTTCTTCTGGTATATTTGGCTATCCTTGCGGAGAAACAACACTCTGTTAATTAATGCAGCTTTATAATACATCTTGTTATCTACTGGAATAAGTCCTCCTGTTTATTGTTTCTTCTTCAACATTTTCTTCAATATTCTTGGTCGCTTACATTTCCAAATAAAATTTAGAATTAGTTTGTAAATGTTTATGCAAAAGAAACCTGCTGGTGTTTTTTATTGGGATTCTATTGAATTTATAGATCAATTTGGGGAGAATTGACTCCCTTAACCTCACTAATGCAAATTCTAAGTCTGAAATCTATTTGTGCAAGTCTTTAATTAATTGATATGTTACATCTTTCCATTTCCATTTATTCCAAAACTATTTTTGGTAAACTAGTTTTTGGTAAAATGATTCACACATTTTTCATTTGACTTATTCCTAAAAATCTGATATATTTGATGCTAATTTGAATTAAGTAATTTAAAATTATATTTTCTAATTGTTTATTGCAGATATGAGGAATATATTTGGATAGGTGATCATTTTGCTAAATTCTAATAGTTTATCTGTGTATTTTTTATTTTTCACATGCATAATTAGGTCATCTTCAAATCACATTTAAAATTTTTCATTCTAATTATATACCTTTTCTTTATTTCACTTATTTGTTTGTTTGCTTATTTATTGCCTTACTATGCTGGATAGGATACATTACAATGTTAAGTTTAAGTGGTAAGAGTAGTAAGATTGGGAACCTTGTCTGGTTGCCAATCTCAGAAGGAAATCTTTCTTTTACCATGAAGTATGATGTTTACTATAGGGTTTTGGTACTCTTTATTAGATTAATGAAGTTCCTATCTATCGGTAGTTTACAAAAAGTATTGACCTTGGATGTTGAGTTTTATCAAATGCATTATTCTATATCTTTTCCTATAACCATATATGTTTTTTTTTTCTCTTATAATGAGAATCTTAAAAGCAGAAAGAGAAAAGAAGTTTATCCCTTTAAAGTGACTGCTCCCCACCCCCTCATGAAGCTATCAGGAGAAACCTTACAGGCCAGGAGAGAGTGGAATGATATATTTAAAGTGCTGAGGGCCGGCCTGGTGGCTCAGGCGGTTAGAGCTCCGTGCTCCTAACTCCGAAGGCTGCCGGTTCGATTCCCACATGGGCCAGTGGGCTCTCAACCACAAGGTTGCCAGTTCAATTCCTCGAGTCCCGCAAGGGATGGTGGGCTCTGCCCCCTGCAACTAAGATTGAACACAGCACCTTGAGCTGAGCTGCCTCCCGGATGGCTCAGTTGTTGGTTGGAGCACGGGCTCTCAACCACAAGGTTGCCAGTTCAATTCCTCGAGTCCCACAAGGGATGGTGGGCAGCGCCCCCTGCAACTAAAATTGAACACGGCACCTTGAGCTGAGCTGCCGCTGAGCTCCCGGATGGCTCAGTTGGTTGGAGCGTGTCCTCTCAACCACAAGGTTGCCGGTTCGACTCCCGCAAGGGATGGTGGGCTGTGCCCCCTGCAACTAGCAACGGCAACTGGACTTGGAGCTGAGCTGCGCCCTCCACAACTAAGACTGAAAGAACAACAACTTGAAGCTGAACAGAACCCTCCACAACTAAGATTGAAAGGACAACAATTTGACCATTGTTCCCCAATAAAGTCCTGTTCCCCTTCCCCAATAAAATCTTTAAAAAAAAAAAAAAAATTAAAGTGCTGAAAGAAAAAGAAACCTGCCAAGGCTATCAAGAAAATTCATCTTTCACAAACAAAGGAGAGAAAATTCATTTCTAGACAAACAAAGATTAAAGTTGTTCATCACCACTACACCTGCCATACAAGAAATGCTGAAAGGAATTTTTCAAGCAGAAATGAAAGGATGCTAATTAGCAACATGAAACATATGAAAATATACCACACACTGGTAAAGCTACAGTTGTTTCCCTGAAAATAAGACCTAGCCAGACCATCAGCTCTACTGCGTCTTTTGGAGAAATAAGACCCGGTCTTATATTAATATTATACTAATATAACATAAGATCGGGTCTTGTATAATATAATATAATATAATATAATATAATATAATATAATATAATATAATACCGGGTCTTGTATTAATTTTTGCTCCAAAAGACGCGTTAGAGCTGATGGTCCGGGTAGGTCTTATTTTCGGGGAAACAGGGTAAGTATACAGTCAAATTTAGAATACTTTAATACTGTAATACAGTGTTGTGTTAATCACTTAACTCTAGTAAAAAAGTCAAAGGACAAAAAATAGAAATAACTATAGCTACAAGTTTGTTAATAAATATACAATATAAGAAGCAGTAAACTTTTACTTCAAAAACAAAATATGGGGGTGGTGTGGAATAAAACGGTACTATTTTTATATGTTATTAAAATTAAGTTGTTATCAGCATAAATAGACCGTTATACGTATAAGATATTTTATGTAAACCTCATGGTACTGACAAAGCAAAACCTACAATAAATACACAAAAGATAGAGAAAAGGGAATCAAAGCATATTAATATGGAAAATCATCAATTCACAAAACAAGATAGTGAGAGAGCAAGAAAGGAACAAGCAAACTACAAAGAAAACAAGAAGCAATAAGGTGGCATTAGTAAGTCCTTACCTATCAATAATTACTCTAAATATAAATACATTAAACTCTCTAATAAAAAAGCATAGGATGACTAATTAGATAAAAGAACCACACTCAATTATATGCTGACTACAAGAGACACATGTCAACTTTAAGGATAGACTAAAAATGAGGGTTTGAAAAAAGATATTCCATACAAGTGAAAACCAAAGAGGTTAGGGGTAGCTATAGTTAAATTAGGCAAATAGACTTCAACTCCAAAGCTGTCACTAGAGACAAAAAAAGTCATTATATAATGATAAAGAGGTCACTTCATCAAGAAAATATAACAATTGCAAATGTATATACATAAAACATCAGAGTCTCTAAATATATTAAGCAAATACAGACATGAAGGGAGAAAAATACTGGAGCCCAACAGTAGGGGACTTCGGTAACCCACTTTCAACAATGCACAGGTCATCCAAGCAGAAAATCAGCAAGAAAATTGTGGATTTGAATTACACTTTAGATAAAAAAAAGATCTAATAAACATATACAGAACATTTCACCAAGAGGAGAAAAACAAACATTCTTCTCAAGTGTGCAAAGAACATTCTCAAGGATAGATCATATATTAGCCACGAAAAGTCTTAGTAAATCTAAGAAGACTGAAATTATACCACGTATCTTTTCTTATCACAATGGTATACTATAAATAAATAACGGAAAAAACTAAAAAACTCACAAATACATGGAAATTAAACACCACACTCCTGATCAACAATGAGTCAAAGGAGCAATCAAAAGAGAAGTAAAAAATTTATTAAAACAAATGAAAACAGAAATGCAACACACAAAAACTTATGAAATGCAGTAAAAGTAGCTCTAAGAAGGAAGTTTATAGTGATAAATGCCTACATTAAGAAAAAAGAAAGATCTCAACTAAACAACCTAACTTTATACCTCAAGAAAGTAGAAAAAGAATAAACTAAACACAAAGTTAGCAGAAGGAAGCAAATAATAAACATCAAAGCAGAAATAAATGAAACAGAGACCAGAAAAATAATAGGAAAGATCAGTAAAGCTAAGAGCTAGTTGTTGAAAAAGAGAAACAAAATCGACAAACCTTTAAGCCAGACTAAGAAAAAAGAAAGGACTAAAATAAATAACATCAGAAATGAAAAAAGAGACATTACAACTGATATCACAGAAATACAAAGGATCATAACAGACTACTAATAACAATTATAGACCAACAAATTGGATAGCCTAGAAGATAGAGATAAATTCTTAGAAACGTACAACCTACCAAGAGTGAGTCACGAAGAAATAAAATATCTGAACAAACAAATAACAAGTAAGGAGACTGAATCCATAATCAAAAACCTCCCAACAAAGAAAGCCCAGGAGCAGATGGTTTCACTGGTGAATTCTACCAAATATTAAAAAAGGAATTAACGTCAATCCTTCTCAAACTCTTCCCAAAAATTGAAGAGGAAGGAACACTCCCACACTCATTTTGCAAGGTCAGCATTACCCTGAAACCAGAGCCAGAAAAGGACACTACAAGAAAAGAAAACTATGGGCTGATGTCCCTGATGAATATAGACAATTCTCAACAAAACATTAGCAAACCAAATCCAACAGTACATTAAAAGTATCATACACCATGATCAAGTTGGATTCACCATCCACAAATCACTCAGTGTGATACACCACAATAATAGAATGAAAGATAAAAACAATATGATCATTTCAACAGATGTAGGAAAACACTCAACTTAGACAAAACTCAACATTCTTACATGATAAAAATTCTCAACAAATTGGGTATAAAGGGAACATAACTCAATATAATAAAGGCCACATATGACAAGTCCATAGCAAACATCACACTCAATGGTGAAACGTTGAAAAGTTTTCCTCTAAGATCAGGAACAAGACAAAGATGCTCACTCTTACCACTCCTATTCAACATAGCACTGGAAGACCTAGCCTAAACAATTAGGCAAGAAAAAGAAATAAACTGCATTTAAATCAGAAAAGAAGACGCAAAATTGTTTCTGTTTGCAGATGATATGATCTTATATATAAAACATCTTAAAGACTCCACCAAAACAAACTTGTAGAACTAATAAACTAATCCAGTAAAGTTGCAGAACACAAAATCAACATACAAAAATCAATTGCATTTTTATACACTAACTACAAAGTATCTGAAAAAGAAATATAGAAAAAAATTCCATTTATAATATCATCAAAAACAATAAAATACGTAGGAATAATTCTAAATAAGAAGGTGAAAAACGTGTATACTGAAAACTGTAAGTGTTTGATGAAAGAATGAGGAGACACAAATAAATGCAAATATATCTCATGTTAATGGATCAGAAGAATTAATATTGTTTAAATATCCATACTACACAAAGCCATATATGTAGTTTCAATGCAATTCCTATTAAAATTCCAATGACATTTTTCACAGAAATAGAAAAAAACAATCTTGCAATTTGTATGGACACACAAAAGACTGACTAATCAAAGCAATCTTGAACAAGAAGAACAAAAGTGGAGACATCACATGGCATGATTTCAAGATATACTACAAAGCTATAATAATTAAAACAGTATGGTATTAGCATAAAAACAGGCACATAAATTAATGGAACAGAATAAAGAACCTAGAAATAAACCCTTGCATATATGGTTAAATAATATTCGACAAGGCAGCCAAGAACACTCAATGGGGATAGGACAACCTCTTCAATAAATGGTGATGGAAAAATTGTATTATCACATGCAAAAAAATTAAACTGAACTATTTTACAGCACTCACATAAATTAACTCAAAATGGAATAAAAACTTAAATATTAGACCTCAAACTACAAAACTGCTAGAAGAAAACATGGGTAAAAATTTCCTTTACATGAGTCTTGGCAATGATTTTTGGGATATTACACCAAAGCAAAGGCAACAAAAGCAAAAATTAATAAGTGAGACTACATCAAACTAAAATGCTTCTGCACAGCCAAAGAAAGAGACTACATCAAACTAAATGTATATATATATATATACATAAATGTATATATATATAGACATAAAAATAAGTAAATCCTGTTATTTGTGATAACATGGATGGACCTTGAAGGCATTACGCTAAGTGAAATAAGTCATACAAAGAAAGATAAATATTGTATGATCTCACTTATATATGGAATCTAAAAAAGCCAAATTCATAGAAACAAAGAGTAGAGTGGTGGTTACCAGGTGCTAGGGGGTGGGAGAAATGGGGAGATGTTGGTCCAATTATACAAACTTCCAGTTACAGATGAATAAATTCTGGGGATGTAATGTACAGCATGGTGACTACAGTTAAAAATGCTGTATTATATACTAGAAAGTTGCTAAGAGAGTAGCTCTTAAATGTTTTCAGCAAACACAAAAAAGGTAATTAATTGAGGTGATGGAGATATTAACTAACCTTGTTGTGGCAATCATTTCACAATACATGTGTGTCAAATCATCACATTGTACACCTTAAACTTGCATGTCGTATATCAATTATATCTTAAGAGAGCTGGAAAAAATTAATTAAAAAAACTAGAAGAAAGAGGCCTAGGGTAAACATTCAGCATCTAGGCAGAGAAAGGGGAGCTTACACAGAATTAGAGAAAGCACCCAGAGAAACGGGGAGAAATAAGAAGAGTGGGTGTTGTGGCAGCTGAGGAAACAAAATATTTCATGGAGGGAGATTTCAATGGTGTCAAATGCTGTGGGAGGCACTACATAATGAGGAATGATTGATTTAGCAAGAAGGAGGCCTTAGATAACCTTGGCAAAGGCAGTTTGGATGAATGGTGAACGTGGAGACCAACCTGGGAGCAGTGGGCTGAAATTTGAGAGGAGGGGAAGTAGTGGAGCAGCTGTGGTCCAAGTGGGAAGTGTGAAAGCCACGTGTAATTTCCTGAGTTCATTTTGCAGTTCTTCCTCTGCCCACTGGCTTCCAACTCCCTCCTCACCCCCACACTCACATTCCACTAAAAGTATTATTGGTGGCAGTGGCCTCTTAGATCCTGAAATTTGGTGATATACTTCCTAGATATCTTTTATCCTTTATCCCCTCAGCTCTACCCCCACAATGATAGGCCTCTTTATGGCTTAAATAGGTCATTGTTTGTAGTCTCCCAGCTGGCCTCCCTAAAGATACTCCAATAAGTTTCCAATAAGACTTTCACACACCACACCACTATCAACTTTAAAAATGCAAATATCCTATTTTTCCCCTGCTTAAGACCCTTTAATGACACTAGCACACGTAAGATAAGTGCAAATTGCTCAGCACAACCTACCAGGCTTTTCGAGTTCTGGTTCCTGCCCCTCACTCTCCTCTTGGCCAACTAAGTTTATGCTCCAGCGACATGTAACTCCTCAATTTTTTTCAAAGTAGCCATCCTCTCTGGTGTCTTTTCTTGTCCCACATGCTTGGAAGAGTTTCTACTCCTTTTTCAAGACCTACCTCAAGCACGTCTTCCGTTATAATGTTTTCTTTCATCTCCTCTCTGTCCACCCCATCATCACGCCTGTCCTTCATTCTTATTTATTTCTATTATTGTTCTTTTTACCCTTCATGTAATACATCCTTTATTGTGCTGTATGTTTACCTCTCCAAGGAGACTATGACTTCCTGAAACACAAAAAATATTGTATTTATTTTTGTGTTTCTAGTATTTATGATGGTGTCTGGCATGGTGAGAGAATCTTAAATTGTTGTATCAACCAGAGGAGCATTAGTGATATTTCTGATATCAGCATTACTACTTTACCAGTATCAGAGGTGTGTCTGCAAAGGGGTGAAGAATGCATGTTTTTGTAATCACATTAAGTCCGTGGTGTGCCGGGTTCAAATGAGCAAGGACCCCTTCGACAGCAGGCCTGGGTCTTTTGTTCAAGTCCACCTGGGGTATCAAATACCTTTCTCCCCATTGTAAGAACCCTGGAGCTCTATTCCCAATCAAAATTTTCCTGAGGAATAAGGTCTACTTTATTGAAAAGCAGACTAGCCCATAACCCAGGGCTTTTCAGTCCAATCACATTCCTGAGGAGTTTTCCAGAGACCCAGAAGGAGATCCACAGGCTCTGTGTAAAGAGAATGCAAGACTGCTGCTGCCTGATGGCCTCTCTACTATGAACAATGGCTAAATGAAATATTTGCTTCTGGAAAATATCAAAAGCTAGAAGTAACAAAAGCTGCTATCGCACTCATGAGGCCAATTTAGGGAAAACTCAAAACCAAGAATTATTCCAAATTTACCTATCTTCTACTCTTTGTTCCATTTGATTATATTTTTGTGCGTTTATCTTGTACATCTCTATCTGCTTTAGACAAATTTACAATTGGTACAAACTTAATTTTTTTTATTGGTCACTACTTCAAGGAAATCATATTTTCAATTGGTCAGGGTTGCTTCAAAAGTTCCCCCATTACTTGCTCTTATGGTTTCATTCTTGAATTCTGAGAGTGCAGAAGAAAATAACTCCACATGGATATCCTTCTTTTGATCACTTAGGCATGGCTGAATTCCCATTGACTAAATTGGTCCTAATACGAGTTACTGAAGGCCGTTCTTAATAGGCCAGCTTATAGTAATTGTTCTAGCTATAAAATGATTTCCACTTCATTTATATAATACTTAATTTTTAAATTTGTTTTAAGGAATGATCTGACAGGGTCTAATTTGATCATTTCTATAGAACAATTTTTTTGAAGATAGTGACTTGTCTTATAAAATGACTGAACTTATCGTCACCTCTATATGGTTTTTTTAAAGTGTACTTTTTTTAGATTGCATTTTTTAAATGAACCAGGAACATCATTCTGTACATGGGTTGCATATTCCATGTTCATGTGCCTTTCTTCCTTGAAGGCAGATGAGGCCCTGGAAGAACAGTGCAGGAAAACCACAAGCAATGAGGCTCAGGGTCAGTCATCTAAAACCACACCCTTTATCACTTAGCAGCCAAAGTGGTGTATACTTCACTGCCTCACTGTGTCTAGAAACTGGGTTTCTCCCAACTGCTGCGTGTGAGGATTAGAGATGTGGGAGTAGGGTCAAACTCTGATGATGTAAAGAGGGTGGCAATCTGCTTGTTTATGTGGCCAATTTCACCCCTTGTGTGCAGGGCCCAGAATAAATTATTTACCTGTCTACAAGTTTACCTTGTCATTCTTTTGTTTCCTACATTTCAGTCTGATTCTGACCAAGTTTTACGTCAAAGTCAAAGTTGTTATTTACTGAATCACTCAGTAGCTCCCAATTACTTTTGTTAGTCATACTCCTACCTAAGTGGTAGCAATGAACCTTGACATAAAAGATGTGACTTCCCAAAGCCATGTGCTGCTTAGGAACTCAAGAGCTCCTTTATCATGGCCACTGGACACCAAAGGTCTTAAGGATTGTAACACCCAGCAAAGACCTGGGTCACCTGCAGATGTGGCCAAATCATCTCTCAGAAAGATACTGCTCTAGGACCTTGGAGATTTCAAGTTTACTTTAGAGAATTCTCATACAAGCTCTCAGAACTAATAACTTGTGAGATTTGAGAAAACAAAGATAATGTAGTGAAGATCTGCAAAGCTACCTAAAACAATTTAAGCAAGTGTTTTATTACTTCAGAAAAAGGAATGGCCATGTTCTTGGGAAATCTAATTTGTTCAATAACAAATCATTCTAGAAATACGACAACTCAGCTCAAAATGTCACAAGACTGTTTGTGCAATATTCCTGTATTGAATCATTCGGTCAATAACATTGACTGTCACCCAGAGGTTATAGTCTAAAGGAAAATATCAAATTTTGCAAGATTTTATCTGTAGTAGATATGTTAAGCTCAAAAGGAAATCATATTAAAACAAAAACAAAGATGTATGAGTATCTTTCTGGACTCTTAAAAATGGCAAACTATTTCCCGTACTCAGGTTAGCATTCCCAGATGCCTTTTAGCTTGATGCCAGAGCAGAGCCACACTACTTCATTCAAAGACTTGGCTAGTCTTGGGTTGGAAGAACAATCAATAGTTTCCAA